>NC_140169.1:16352936-16567936 GCF_963971535.1 Notolepis coatsorum
GACAAAGCCATGCTTGGTCTTTATTGTACAACTGGGTTAGGACATTTGTAGGGGCCAGTTTTGAATTGCAGTCTCCCGTAGGTGTTCTTTGAGAGTGTTTTTGAAGGTGGGTAGTGATTTACATTCCTTTACAGCTTTGGGTAGGGCGTTCCACATTGTTGTGGCATAATTGCGAAACGTGTTTAGTCCCTTGTTTGAGCCGAATCTGGGTTTTACATGATTTGTGGAGCTCCCTCTGATGTTGTGATCGTGGTATTCACTGACCTTTGGGAAGTATTTTGACATGTACATGGGTACCTTGGTCGTGTAGTGTATCTTGTAGACCAGGCCCATTGCAAGTTGCTGTACTCTGTCGTCTACTCTAAGCCATCCTAGGTTGGCAAAGTGTGCAGGGGTGAGGTGGGTTCTAGGAGTCAGGTCAAGCAGTAGTCTGACTAGTTTGTTTTGAGATGTTTGTAATTTGGTTTTTAGTGCCTTTGAGGTGCTTTGGTACCATGAGGTGCAAGCATAGTCGTAGTACCCTTGAATGAGTGCTCCTGCCAGTGGTGGTGCTCCTCCTGGTGGTGGTAGTAGTAGTAGTAGTAGTGTTGGTAGTGGTGGTGGTAGTAGTAGTAGTAGTAGTGTTGGTAGTGGTGGTGGTAGTAGTAGTAGCAGTAGCAGTAGTAGTAGTAGTAGTAGTAGTAGTAGTAGTAGTAGTAGTAGTAGTAGTAGTAGTAGTAGTAGTAGTAGTAGTAGTAGTAGCAGCAGTAGTAGTAGTAGTAGTAGTAGTAGTAGTAGTAGTAGTAGTAGTAGTAGTAGTAGTAGTAGTGGTAGTATTAGTAGTGGTGGTGATAGTAGTAGTAGTAGTAGTAGTAGTAGTAGTAGTAGTAGTAGTAGTAGTAGTAGTAGTAGTAGTATTAGTAGTGGTAGTATTAGTAGTGGTGGTGATAGTAGTAGTAGTGGTGGTAGTAGTGTTGGTAGTGGTGGTAGTAGTAATGGTGGTGGTGTTACTGTAGTAGTGGTGGATATGGTGGTGGCGGTGGGTGGTGGTAGTAGTGATGATGATGGTGGTGGTAGTGGTGGTGGTGGTGGTAGTGGTGGAGGTGGTATTAGTAGTGGTGGATATGGGGCACCCAAGTGGCGACCCATGTAAAGCGCTGCGTCGCGAAGCGGCCGACCCGGGTTCGATTCTCGGACCCGGCGTCCCTTGCCGAATGTCTCCCCCTGCTCTGTCTTGACCAGTGGACCAGTTTGTACTCCTGGAAAGTTGTCTCCCCTTTCCTGGGGTAGTTGTCTCTCCTCTCCCAGGGTACTGTAGTTGTCTCTCCTCTCCTGTGGTAGTTGTCTCTCCATGGGGTAGTTGTCTCAGCTAATTGCTGTGATCATTGATCCGAATGGGATTCAATGACGGACTACAACATGCAGTGCAGCCTGTGCAGGTGTCACAAAATGTGTCATATGGGCTCAATGGCACCCTATAACCTATCAATAGTACAGTTATGGCACCAGGACAGCTGTATAGACCACATAATAATCACTTATCAATGTATAATAAATGTCCGGGCATATATTGCCACAAGCTGTAAGCAGTCCTGGAAATACACTTTCACTTGACTAAGGCTCATTCTTTCAATGTCCTCTGTACTCAAACATTGGCTGCAACTTGCATGAAGATGTTTTTTTTTTGTCAGAGAGAGAGAGAGAGAGAGAGAGAGAGAGAGAGAGAGAGAGAGAGAGAGAGAGAGAGAGAGAGGAGAGAGAGAGAGAGAGAGAGAGAGAGAGAGAGAGAGAGAGAGAGAGAGAGAGAGAGAGAGAATAAGGGGGGAAATGTCTCACTGTCTGCCAGATATTGAAAAGGGAGGTCTAAGTGTTAGTAATGCTTCCTGATCCTATTCCCTGTGTGCTATGCAGAGGGATTTCTAATTCATACATAAAGATGACATGATTATTGTTGTAGTCTTAATCCAAATTGAAACAGGCTTTGCCCATAACTTGTTACGTCATCACCTCTTTACCCCCCTGCGTTTGTTGCAGTCGGACAGAAATCGCTCGAAGCCTCTTTCTGCTCAGCTCGGAGATCCAGCGTGTGTCCAGCCATGCCAACACGAATATTCACCCTGTCAACTCTGTGAAGCATATTGATACTGAGTTATTACTGACACAGCATTAAACACCCCAAGGTGAACTATAGGCTTAAGGTTACACTTTTCCCCCCTCTCCTCGTTGCTAAATCCTGGAATTTTAGTGACTCATTTTGGTCCACTCTCTTTTCTACTGTGTTTAGTGCTCACAGCCTTCCACCATTACTTCCCAAAGCAAAACGGACTTTTTAGCGCTTGCTTCTCGGACTCTCCAGAGGAAGAGAATCGTCGCGGCAGTGGTTGGCATCGTCATGGTGTTGGCTCTCATCATTGCCATTCCCTTGCTGGTCCAAACATCCAAGACCGATGCGCACTACGAGATGATGGGCACCTGTCGAATGATCTGCGATCCTTATAACCCGAAACCGAGCGCGACGGCGATGGATGTCATGCAGGACTTGAGTTCCGTCCCGTCCCCGTCGTTCGTTCAAGGGACTAAAGGCGAACCGGGTCGGCTGGGGAAACACGGTCCGAGAGGTCCGCCAGGTGAACCGGGTCCTCCCGGTCCACGAGGGCCACCGGGAGATAGAGGGGGACTCTGGAAAACCGGGGTTTCCCGGGGTAACGGCCGGCACAGCTCGGGCCGAGACCGGTGCCGAGCTTGGATCTGCTATTGGTGGGACCAAGATAGCGTTTTACGTGGGTCTGAAAAACCCGCATGAGGGATATGAAGTTCTAAGATTCGACGACGTTGTTACGAACCTGGGGAACCACTACGACCCAACGACCGGAAAGTTCACCTGCCAAGTGTCTGGAATTTACTACTTCACGTATCATGTACTAATGCGTGGAGGCGACGGGACAAGTATGTGGGCAGACTTGTGCAAAAATGGACAGGTAAATTGAACTGTACATTTTCGTTAAAGACTATATTTTACATCCATTATAAAATGCACCGTGTGAATGAATGAATGAATGAAAACTTTATTTAACAGATTGCAGAATGGGTACAATACAGTACGGAGTAGTGTGTCGTGCGTAAAAGCGTAAATCAGCTGTCCAGTGCGTAAAACAACAGTTTTGGGGCAATTACGCTCAGGTAATTCACAACTCTGTTGCAGTGTGCGTAATTGTATACGTTCGTCGTTAATTTAGTGAATGTCTTAATGGACTCGGTTCCATATATTTGTCGTTGAACTCGATTCATTATTTGTAGATGTTCAAGGGTTTGTTGTCTGACTTTTTTGGGGCAACCTTTTGAGTAGATTGCACTTGAAAGTGCGCAGTGATCACAAACCCAGTTTACACTGAGCGTTTATATAGATCGATAACTCGCAATATGCTTTACTTTGTAACGGATTCCTAAGATAAGATATTCCTTTATTGGTCCCCTTGGGGAAATGCAGGCACCATAGCAGCATGGGGGGGGGAGAGACAGGTACATGGTAATAGTAGAAGATAATACAGCATACAGGTAATACAAGTATAGTAAAAAAGTAAAAAAGTACAAATAGTGTAAACAATATAACAATATTAACTCTGTCTGAGTACGCATATGAGCAAGTAAGGTGCAGATGAGGGTCTGTAAGTCTGAATTGTGTCTCTTATCCACAGGTCCGTGCTAGTGCTATAGCCCAGGACGCCGACCAGAACTATGACTACGCCAGCAACAGTGTCGTCCTCCACCTGGACTCCGGGGACGAGATTTATGTCAAGTTAGACGGCGGCAAAGCGCACGGCGGCAACAACAACAAGTACAGCACGTTTTCCGGGTTCATTTTATATCCGGACTAATAAACTTCCACAAAACCCACCCAGCACAACACGACGTGCACAAATAGACCATGGACGCTGCCGATTAGACTGACTAGAGCTGCTGGCCGGGTCGCGTGTACCTGTTCCGCAACAGTAAGTGACTTCCGGGGTAGGCCTGATTGGCCCGTCGGGGCCAATCAGGCCTACCCCGGAAGTCACTTACTGTTGCGGAACAGCTACACGCGGCCGGGTCCGCTGCGTTGTCTGTTTGTATTCGTGCAGTCGGGAGTGCCAAAACGAGGACATTGCTGTGTGATGTGATACTATATTTTGCTTGAAAGTGTGTCTGTGTTCTCAATGAAGATGTATATCAAGGTATATGTATCCAAAAAGAAACAATGATAAAAATCAAGAATAGGCTATACTTCTATTTATTGTCCCTCCAAAATTGTTACACGATGTTGCTTTGTCTTCGTATACCAGTATGCACTATACGTATTTCAATAAATTATGTTTTCTAAGTCTGTGTGGAATTTTGTCGTCATCAGCCTGGCCTTGTAGCGAAAATGGATGAGAGTCAGCAGCATCATATAAAAACTTGAACGTGGTAAATTATAGACTTGTATTATACCAGAGAGGGCATGTGGACATAGGTAATCCTATTCTAAAGAGGAATATAGACAGTCAAGTAGGCCAAAGAGCAAATTATGTCCCAAACTGTCTCGTTTTACCTCTGCTCATAGAGACGTCAAATGTCTGTCTACGATCAGATCGCTAATCGGCTATTCCCAGATTGCATTTGTATTCTTGTCTCATTTCCCATTCGTGGGGCGGTGTGTGTGTGTGTGTGTGTGTGTGTGTGGGTGTGTGTGTGTGTGCGTGCCGCGTGCGTGCGTGTGTGTTTGTTTGTCGGCGCCCTGGCTTTGACGTGCGCTGAGATAAATGCGCGATGGAGAGGCCTGTTGGTCTATGCATAACATTCCGTGGCCGGCGACAGTGATCTATTCACTATCTATTTATATTTAAATGATGTTGGTCCAAACACGTTCATGTTTTATGAGAGTGTCCCATTAATTAAATCAACAGCTTAGAAAGGCATATACGGTTACCCCATAATGATATGGCTATACGCGCGGCACAGCCGCTCATGCTAGACGGATAGACCAGGGACATTGGCAGCATCTTAAGCGCGTTAAGATCGTCAACGCATGCTCTATCACACCCCCTATCACACCCACCCCGTGGGTAAACATTGTCAGTCATCAAGCCAGGTTGTTTTGGAGTCTTTGACTGCACCTGGTGTCCCAATCCCATGTTTGCCCAAGCATTCAGATAATACAAACATTAGCACTCGCGGGCATCATGCCAACCTGTCAGTCCAGCGAGTGTTAACAAGCGGTATCAAATATTAAAATGTTGGTAGACTCTTGTTCATGGTTATTGTTGTGATTTTGTTAAAGCCCGTATCTTGATGTGTATAATTTTCCAGCACTCAAGAGACCATGCAGGGACAACGATGGAAATAAGTCCTGGACTTTTCGTTTCTATCCCTGACAAAGCAAATACTCATGTGATCTGTATATGTTTATGTCTAGATAAAATCAATCAATCAATCAATCAATCAATCAATCAATCAATCAATCAATCAATCAACATAGACCACTACACGAGGTAATTCATATTAGTTTATTGTGCGCAATAAATAGACACTTTTAGTTTCAATCCAGTATTTTCGTACATCCCATTGTGTTTGGCTGCGTTTACACAGAAACGTAACATCTTTTAACCTATGTTGGTAGTTAATGTCTATCAGATCCCATGTGCCTCTCTAATTCTGGCCATTCAACCCGCATTCAACCAGCACACCGTGGCACCATGGATAGCGACCACCTCAGGAGCGACTATTTCAGCACCATGGAAAGCGCCGGTCACTGAACAAGTGGCGTTTTCAACCTCGCCAAAAGGGGGCGACATATCTCAAAATGTGCCATAATAGTGAACCTGCATGCTGTTTGGCTTTGGCATACACAATGACTAGTTTACATTTAAAATATTCTGCAGATGCAACCAGAAACCGAAAGTTAGAAGTTCCTCAAAATAGATGAGTTTTGCTTTCTTCCCAGAGTTGTAGTGGATAACCGGGAAGTGAGTCTGTATAGAACAGGAACAGAAAGGTTAATGTCTTACTGGACTTTATTGCAGTTTCCACGAGAAGTACCAGAACAAGCCTATGTCAGCATTGGGGGATGTTTTAAAAATATTATTTAATATATAATATAATATAATAATTTGTGCTTCACCAAAAAATTTGGTCAGCAGCCGCTACTGGTCAGCATGTATGTGTCATCAACAGACCACCATAACTGTGGCAGATACAGACTTGTAGTGAACATTTATTTCAGGTTGGTCTGTCTTTGTCATCATGGTGACTGAACTGACACATATTAATTTGTTTTAAATTTAAAATTATTTTAATTTAACCTTTATTTAACCAGGTGGGTCAATTTAGAACAAATTCTTATATACAATTACAGCCTGGCAGAGGACACAAGGACCTCTTGAAGGGTAACAGAGACAGATAATACATACATCAAAGAGGTCAGGGAAATAATTAAAACACACATCAAACAAACAACCAAATAAAACTACAAGGTATATGTAATACATGCAGCAGAACAGACAAATTAAAAGGCTGGGTGACAGTTGCATGTGTGTGTGTAAACAACATAGAGTCCTTATAGTAATCAATTTGCAGTGACTATAATTTTTTTTTCAAAGAAGCATATCTGTACATACCTGTATATGTTTTCAATTAGAATAAAAATAAAGCCATACAAATTGTGGTTATTGGTGGAGGTAATAGAAAATCATCATCCCTACTTTAAAAATAAGTTTGCCTCCGTGCTCCTCTGCTCTGGGTAGGATGAATTTATACAGAATATCACTGCTGTCGGAGAAAACCTCATGACTGAGTTGTAGTAATTTTCACGTTTTCCCTTGATTTTAAGGTTTACATTTCCCTTTATGCGTTGCACAGGTTTCATAATAGCCCTAGGGTCTATGGATGGGCTGTTTCACTTCACTGTTCATTAATAATTAAATCATTTAAAGTAGGCTGGTTCAGCGATTCAGGGGCTGAATCCAAGTCTATGGAACCCATTCAAATACCACGGTAGTTTTAAATATTCACAAGCATCAATATAGAACATTTGGTTGTTTTAACTACATCCTGTTAAAAGTAAACTTTTTGGATATACAAGTGTTCCATTTTACAGCAGGAATATGCCACTGGAACTGTCTTAATCTAGACAGGTCGCAGACCAGATCAGATTAACAGTCACATTGAACACTGAGGTGTGTGTTAATCTAGACAGGTCTCAGACCAGATCAGATTAACGATCACATTGTAGAAAATTTAGGTGTGTGTTAAAGGGGCACTTCACCAAAAACAATGCTGATTTATTTTGCACATAATCTCACACATATCCAAAAACTCTAACTAGTTGTACACACATTAATTTAGTGTGAGTCAATTATTTTGAATATGGCCACCAATTGAATATTGTGTTAATTACAGCACTATGAAATGATTTAGAAAGACAACTTATTTAGAAAGAAAAAAGGCAATACCTTCTCTTATAGGGGCTGCTACCTTGTGTGAGATTTTGTGCAAAATAAATCAACATTGTTTTTTGTGAAATGCTGCCTTAATTTGGACAGGCCTCAGACCAGACCAGATTATTTAGAACAGAGACAGTTTGTATGTTCTAGGTCCCCATATGACAAGAATACTGTTATATTTCCATGAGCCTGCCTGGGTCTCCTAAGAAACATTGTTCCTGTATTTCTGGATGCTCTCCATATCTCTTACACTAGAGAGTGTGCTTGTTACTCTATCTCTTACACTAGAGAGTGTGCTTGTTACTCTATCTCTTACACTAGAGAGTGTGCTTGTTACTCTATCTCTTACACTAGAGAGTGTGCTTGTTACTCTCTACATCAGGGGTGGGCAATTATTTTTCCCGGGGGGCCGAATGAGCAACTGAAAATATGTTGGAGGGCCGGGCCAAAATTCCAAACTCAATTATGCATAATATACATTTTATTTCTATATAAAAAGCAGTACATGGCATTGTTTTGACCCCTGGTAAGAGTGTATGTTATTATTTGGCAATTAAAAGGTGAGGTTAGCTTTCAAAAATATCATTTATTCAAATAGAATTTATTTCCAAATGATAAACAAAATGTGAAACATTAATAACAAATGGCATGTATGAAAAAGTTCTATACAAATAAAGTTATTATTTTGAGTTTCATATACTATTGAAACAAGGATTTTCTTAGCTTTCTAAAGACATCACATCATCTTATAGCCAAAATAAACAAGACATGTCACTGAACTGTGTAAAGAAAAGTGTCCCAGTAGCCTTTTTTTTTTACTTTACATGCCTATATTAAACATTTAATGTTTTCAGAACTGTGCAAAAAAAAGAAAAAAAAATATCAAGTGTCCCATTTCACTTGTTATATTTCCACATTTTAGTGTTCTTCAGCTATTTTTTTTCATTCAGTGTGATAAATCCAGTCTCTGTTGAGCTTTAACAAGTCCATCAAAGTCAGGTTGCATGTCTGAGGTGGAGATGCGAAGCACAGCTGCCAGATGTTCATCAGTGAGAGAGGATCTGTACCTGGACTTGGTAAACGTCATGACTGAGAATGTCTGTTCACATATAGGTGGATCCAAAGAGAACCAACATCTTCTGAGCATGTCTCCTCATGTTTGGAAAGTTCTCCTCCTTGAGAGCAGAGTAGAACTCTAGCAGTGATGCTGACTTAAAGTGCTCTTTCAGAAGTGAATCAGACTGCAGGTCAATGAGTTCAAGCTGAACATCAGTGGGTGCACTATCAACACTGCAGGTAAAGGGAGAGGAAACCAGCTGCATTTCATCCTCAACCTTTTTGAAATCTTGAAAACACCTTGAAAATTCATCATGCAGTGCTCCCAACATGGATGAGTACCTGTGCCGGTGATAAGCTGATGGTTTGACTTCTTTCAGGGTTTTCATGTGTTTGAGATTGTTGCTGCCTAGTTGCCTTGAAAATATAATTGCAACTTTGTCATGAAGGCTTTCACATGGCTATGCATTTCATGAGCAAAAATGCCCTTGCCCTGCAGTTGTGTGTTCAGTAGGGATGGGTTGGTGCCGTTCACATTTGAACCGATACGGTACCGGTACCTGTGAATCGATACCGGTACCCAACGGTACCTTTTTTCTGTACTTTAGTCTCTAAAAATTTAATCTACCTACCTCAGTTGTGAAAAAACTAAAAAGACATCCAAACTTCAAATAACCACACTTTCGACCGTTTTCGGCTTGCCCCGACTGCTTTGTTGTTGAATCAAGTCAAATCCTAGGTAAGCGTATATTGTGCGTGTGAACGTTGACATGAAAAGAAAAAGTAAAAAAAAAAAAAAAAAAAAAAAAAAAACATTAATTTTTTTTTTCTTATTTTTTTTTATTTTATTTTTTTTATCATGTAATCTTTCGCGGGCCGGTCAGAATCATCCCGCGGCCGTACAATGCCCAGGTCTGCTCTACATACCGAACAAGTTTGTTCTCCTGAAAACGTGTCATGTTTTCCTGAAGTGTATACCTGTTTAAAAACATTGAAATGCTCATTCATGACAGACTGGATTATATCACTCCAAAACTCCAACGTCACAGAAAGAGAGAGAGAGAGAGAGAGAGAGAGAGAGAGAGAGAGAGAGAGAGAGAGAGAGAGAGAGAGAGAGAGAGAGAGAGAGAGAGAGAGAGAGAGAGAGAGAGAGAGAGAGAGAGCACAAGCAAGATAGAGAGATGAGAGAGAGAGAGAGAGAGAGAGAGAGAGAGAGAGAGAGAGAGAGAGAGAGAGAGAGAGAGAGAGAGAGAGAGAGAGAGCAAGACAGAGAGCAAGGGCAAGATAGAGAGAGGGGAGAGAGAGCAAGAGAGCATGTGTGTGTGTGAGAGAGAGACAGACATAGAGAGGGAGAGAGAGGCATAGAGAGAGTGAAAGAGAGAGATGGAGTTTAAGCAGTGTGAATGGTGAGAGAGAGAGATGCAGTGAGAGAGGGATAGATAAGAGATATATATGGGGGCAGTGACCATCAACATGGCCACAGCGTGTATTCATCAAGCTTTTGACAGGCATGGGGAGGGAAGCCATTGCAGGTGCATTGTGGGAACTTACCATCTGTCTTTCAGGGTCCGGGAGGAAACGTAAACAATGTGATTTTGGTTAGTAAAACAAAATAAGGACAGCAACTCATTATGGACTCAATATGGAAAATGTCTCTCCATCTACAGAAAGTTCCATGCTCATTTCATCATTGGTTGTAAAATAGAGAATTGATAAGATGGTCTTATAACAGCATCCATTCTCATGTGGTCATGAACAATAGTTAATAACCTTCAGACAGATTTCCATTGATTGATTGATTGATTGCAAATTTTATTAACAGATTGCAGAATGGGTACAATACAGTACGGCTCAATACACACAATTGTTAAGGGGTTGCAGACCAGAGAAAGACTTTCGTCTTGTTTACATCAGGGTGCCCCATTTTCAATTCATAACATTTATGACATACATGACATACAGATATACAGTTGGCTTTCGGACAACAGGCTTTCTCTTCACCTAGGTAGCTCCAAGCCCAAGCTCAGGAAAGCACAGGAGTTTAATATCCAGTTAGGAGCTGTAACCCTAAAACAGCAAAAAAAAGCGAAGTATCTAGGCTGTATGATAGACGGGAGCCTAGATGGGGAGGCTATGGCCTCCCAAGTTCTGGGCAAAGTCAACGCCCGCACCAGGTACCCAGGGCCGCCTGGGAGAAATGCGAGGCCCTGTGCGAGATTTAAACGTGAGCCCCCCCCCCCCCCCCCACCCCCCCCCCCCCCCCTAAAGGTAATTTTTTTTAAATTTTTTTCATACAGTCAACATATTCTTAAATAATAGCGCTGCCAGAGGCTGGGCATGATACAGTCAACATATAGCAAGAGAGAGAGAGAGAGAGAGAGCGAGAGAGAGCTCCCATTCTACTACAGTCAATATACAGTGTTATCGCTTTGTAACACTGTACAAATTTCTCCACAACACACATGTACAAGTGGCAGTAATGCAGAAAATCCAGCAAGGGAAGAAGCAGTGTAGAAAACAGGTGGAGTTTTTGCCTAGCAATGGGAATGCTTTGGCTGTACTGTGTAGATAGAAGTACACACTCTAGTGTTGATGTCTTTGTTTACAAGGCTTCAGGTATGGTTGCTCTGCTACAAACACAGTAGAGCAGCTGTGTGCACATCCAACCTGTTTTAGGCCAGGTGCAGGATAAAACTAAATGTGACTGAAGGAAAAATTGCAATGAACTGACCGACACAATTGACAACTATAAGCAATGCAATGCTCAGAGAGAGAGAGAGAGAGAGAGAGAGAGAGAGAGAGAGAGAGAGAGAGAGAGAGAGAGAGAGAGAGAGAGAGAGAGAGAGAGAATAAGGGGGGAAATGATCCAGACAGAGTATGTGGTCCAGAGAGAGAGAGATGTGGTCCAGACAGAGAGAGAGAGAGAGAGAGAGAGAGAGAGAGAGAGATGGGTCTGTGGTCCAGACAGAGAGAGAGAGATAAGCAAGACAGCTAAGATGAGCCCCTAAAGGATATTCAACTTTTAATGGAAGAACAAAACAGAAGGAAAAGATAACTTCACAAAGGCAACATGAATATATATAGATCCAAAAGGACAAAGATCAACACTTAAATCCAAAGAGAAGAGGGTCTATACCAGAGAAAACAAAGTAGCAAGGAGCCAACGGCCGACATCAGCTAAATAGGCTAACTGCAAATAGAGTAGCCAGGTACTGACACCAGGTACACACCGTTAGCTACAACAGCTTGCCGGCCTGCTTGGCTCAACATAACGTTAGCCAACATAACGTTAGCCTTAGCCACGATAGCTAGCCGGCCAGAGAGAGAGAGAGAGAGAGATATATCCACGGCGGGAATAGAATAGAGTGCATTAAAAACTCACCAAACGTCCAAGAGGATGGAGACAACCGCGTAGAGTTGACGAAGTTCATATGCCGAACGACCATCCTCTTCATCTTGGCATAACAATGCTGCACGCGCTCTCTCTAGGTTAGCTAACGCTAGTTAGCCTTTAGCTAAGCTACTAGCCGACATGGCTATCCTGACTGAACCACACGTTAGCACTCGATATTATAACGTAGCTAAAGCTAACTAGCTGTCCCTGCCTTTAGCTAAGCCGACATGGCTAGCCTGACTGAACTTTCTAACATCATGCAACAACTTTCATTTTCAGTCCATCTGCCGAACGACCGTCCTCTTCGTCTTGGCTGGCATAAGCATAACCTCCAATGCTGCACGCGCGAAATAGTCAGACGCAGCTGAGCTGACGCACGCTGGCCGACTGTACACATGTAACCCCTCCCTTCGTTGAAACCAATAGTATGTCTGCTGCAGAGCCCCAGAGCTCCAATAGTGTATCTGCAGAGCCGCAGAGTCAGGAACTGTGAGGATTTGCCTGTTCCCTGGACCTTTAATTCCCTGTCTCCTCACCTCACCAGCCCCCACCCTTGCGATGATTTACTCTCCTCTACTCTTCACCAGCCCCCACCCTTGGACTTTCTTGTTCTTCTACCTTCACACACCTGTTGGGAGTTTGCAATCTGCTCAGGAAGAGTACTTAGGTTGCAGACTCCCCTCCAGTCCTGGTCGGGTCGTTCTTGTTACTACAATCTACTGCCGCGTCTCCGGCGTGAGACGTCGTGCCACCCCGGTACATCACCACCTGTTGCCGTTTGCCTGGAGTGGGACGCCGTCTACGCTCTCTAATTCTCTACGGGAGGTTTCCCAGTGTTCCCACTCCAGACGTCAAGCCGGCGCGCATCGCTTCCTTTTTCCACGGGAGGATGCGTCTCTTCGCCCCGGTCCCCTGGGACCCCTGTGTTCTGCGCTGTCCGTCTTCAGCATCCGAGGAGGATCTCCGTGCCAGGCCTGGAGTGGTGTTCCCACTCCAGACGTCAAGCCGGCGCGCATCGCTTCCTATTTCCACGGGAGGATGCGTCTCTTCGCCCCGGTCCCCTGGGACCCCTGTGTTCTGCGCTGCCCGTCTGCAGCATCCGAGGAAGATCTCCGTGCCAGGCCTCCGCCGTCGGGCCCCTGGTCCCCGTGCCAGGCCTCCGCCGTCGGGCCCCTGTTCCCGTGCCAGGCCTCCGCCGTCGGGCCCCTGTTCCCGTGCCAGGCCTCCGCCGTCGGGCCCCTGGTCCCCGTGCCAGGCCTCCGCCGTCGGGCCCCTGTTCCCGTGCCAGGCCTCCGCCGTCGGAACCCTTTCCTCATCCCTGTAAGCAGCTCTGGCCCTCGCCCTGTCCAAGGCCTTACCCTGTTCTCTGTCCCTGTCTCCAGCCCGCCTCTCCGGGCCTCTGTCCCTGTTCACCCTCTCCAGTGCCCCTGGTCCTGGTCCTTGACATTTAGCCCTGGCCCTGGCCCTTAGCCTTAGTCCCTTAGCCTGTTCGCCTCTTAAAGGCAGAGTGCCGCATTTTCCTTATTCTTTGACTCTAGTGTTTTTTGTGTTCTCCCTTAAAGGGACTGTGCCGCTTTTTGTTATGTAAGAAATAAATGCCCTGTTTTGGCTTACTCTCATACCTGTCTTGTGTTGTGCGATTGGGGTCGGTTACAAACCATAACAGGAACAAGTCAGACACATTCTACAAACGTGTCTAATGTGAAATATATAAGCATATAAGCAAAACTAGATTTTAGGTCTGTGATGAAAAAGGGCCTCGCGGGAAGGGGGGCCTTGCAAAAAAAAAAAAAAAGAAAATCTTTTTTGTGCGAGGCCCCCCTTCCCGCGAGGCCCTGTGCGACCGCACTGCTCGCACACCCCCTGAGGCGGCCCTGCTCGTTGCACCCAAATGCCTTGGCTCCACCGGTGAGAGCTCCGGAACTCTCGGATCCAGTCGGGTATAGGGGTCGGCCCGGCAGACTGCGGTGGAAGTAGCCGAACGCTGTGAGAAGGGGGTGGAAGAGTAGAGGTTGGGGCCAAAAGGGGCGCTGGATGGCCCGGCGCTTTGAGGAGAGATACCGGAGCCAAAGACGTATCTCCTCTCCAACCGCCGAGATGAATGGCAATGGTTGGCGGGCTTACCCTCCTCTGGATCCCATTACTGGTGGATGGTTGCGTTTTTGGAAGACGAGGGATAGGAGCACTGGGGGAGAAAGGCTCGACAGATACCGTCCTGGACTACAATTTACATTTACATTTACATTCAGTCATTTAGCTGACGCTTAGTTTTATCCAAAGCGACTTACAAGTTCTGTACGACAAGACAGCAAGAAGGGCACAACTCTATCAGCTGAGTAAAAATGTTCATCAAAGTGTTGCGTGTTACAGTGTAGGTTAGTTTATTAGGACAAGTGCATGACAGTAAGGTTAGTCAGGGTTAGATTTTTTTTTTTTTTTTTATTATCATTTCAGATAATGGTTGAAGAAGTGAGTCTTTAGTCGACGGCGAAAGATTGGACGTGATTCGGCTGTCCTAACTGGGATGGGTAGTTCATTCCACCATTGTGGGGCAAGGACTGAGAATAGGCGGCTTCTCTTTGATGACCCTCCCGGAGCTCGGATAGGAGTAGGTCTGAGGCGGCCAGAAGATGCAGAGCGTAGGGGTCTTGAGGGTGTGTAGTTAGAGACCATTGACCGGAGGTACCACTTAGCTGGAGGTAAACAGGGCTCTTGGGGAGTAGGCAGGCCGGGAGGTGGCTGGGTGATGGGGTCTGCTCGGCCCATCATGGTCTGGCCGTTCCGTATGGATTTGTGGTAGTGGACCCAAGTGCAGGACAAAGCTTCTATCCCCAGACCATCAGGATTCTTAATGACAATGACACTATGTAACAACCCATCATCTACACTCACTCACTCACACTGCACACACATCCACATGTACACACTCACTTTAAACAAACACTCACCTTACCACTCACTTTACTCACTTTAGACACTTTAACACACTTTATATTTATTTATTATTAAAGATATTTTCACTACATTCATACCTCATTTGCACCCTACCCTAAGTTTGGTACCTCTGCATTGTACCTCACTGTTACTCATTTTACTCTGTATTGTATATTGTATATATTATGTATATTGACTTTACTTACTTCTTAATTACTTTTTGTTTTACTTACTTTATTTGTACTGTATGTAGCACACTCTCAGGGGCTCATACAGAAACAAGCATTTCATCATAAAGTATTCTTCTTTTTTTTATCCACTTTTTGTCCTTATTTTCTATTTTTCTCCCATCCCAATTTCGTATCGCCAATTCTCCCCTTCAATTCTCCCCTCCCCTGTCTTGAACGTTGCTAGACTATGCCTCCCACTGGTCGATTGTAGTGAGGATAGAAGCCTTGCATCACGTGTCCCCTCCGGTACACGAGGAGGCAGCCTGTCGCATCTTTTCACCTCCACAGCGCAATCTCTCAGTGGCGAGGAGGAGTAATGCGTGGGAGGCTCACGCTGCCCCCGATACTTCCTGTTTCTGCTGTGCAGGCGTCACCCAACTGACCTGTAGGAGTCGCTGTCCACAACGTCCAATCCCCACCCATCGACTTTCCACCCGCTACCTCTGCCAATTGAGATAGTATGACGACTGGCCCAAGCCTCAGGCAATGCTGACTCGGGGAGTCGAGACCGGAGTCTCTTGCATTGGTGACGAGCGCAATCTCCGCTACGCCACCCAGCCGCCCCTATCATAAAGTATTCTGTATTTGGTCTGTCTGTCTGTCTGTCTGTCTGTCTGTCTGTCTGTCTGTCTGTCTGTCTGTCTGTCTGTCTGTCTGTCTGTCTGTCTGTCTGTCTGTCTGTCTGTCTGTCTGTCTGTCTGTCTGTCTGTCTGTCTGTCTGTCTGTCTGTCTGTGTGAGGGCTTGTCTTAATGATAGGTCTGTCTTCTGTTTAAATTTATTTTTATTTTAATTTCTTTGTATAGACTGCCTGCTGATACGGTTTCTATACTCCTATATAAACTATACTCTGTAGTAGTTCTAGTTCTGTAGCACACTGCCCCCGATGCTTCCTGATTCTGCTGTACAGGCGTCACCCAACCGACCTGTAGGAGTTGCTGTCCACAACGTCCGATCCCCACCCACCGGCTTTCCCACCCCCTAACACTGCCAATTGTATTAGTATGAACGACCAGCACGAGAGCTGGGCTCGAACCCAGCATCTCCTGCGTTAGTGGCGAGCGCCTTGCCCACTGCGCCACTTAGCCGCTCGGGCGCCTCCTACATATTAGCGCTCAGATATTAGCCGCACCGCTTGCTCACATTTTCAATCTAACATTTATCTCTGGTAAAATCCCAAATGTGTGGAAAGCTGCTCAAGGTGTTCGTTTACATAGAGGTGGTGAATCCAATTATTAAAAAGATTATTATCCAATAATCATAATATGCTGCTTAGCCAAAATCCTAGAATCATTGGTTAATTCCCAGTTATGCTTCCTTAGATGAGCTATTAACTGGTTTCATGATTATCTCTCAACTCAAGTTGTTATTGCTGATGGTATTAAATCAAGCTCTCTTGAAATTAATAAAGTTGTCCCACAAAGGTCTATTCTGGATCCACGTTTATTTGCATTATATATAAATATCATGGTATCCTTTTCCCCGCATTGTGAGTTACATTTTTATGCAGATGATACAATATTGTACTGGCTACACTCTTAAACTGGCCACTACACATGTACAGGCTTAACCACAAGCGTATCTTAAAGTCAGATACAACTAAATGTATGTTCTTTTCAAGGTCTTGTGTTAGCAATAGTCATAATATTAGTATGCATACACCTCAATGTTTGAAATAGTAGAATCTTGTAAATATTTAGGCTATCTTTTTATACCCATGTGGAACACCTGTCTAAAAAGCTGAAAGTAAACATTTTATTCTTGTATAGAAACACATTTTCTGGTGGTTCAATAATGATTCTGACATACCATGGGTGAATATGGAGAGGCACATTGTATCCGCCTATCTGCAGTCCTTCACCGTGGGTACTACAAGGGATACGCTAGGGATTCCTTCCCTTATGAGCGGCGTGAGAGGTCCCAGGCCTACATCCCTGCAGGAGAGGGGGACTACTACTACACAGCAGCCGTCTGGGGGGGCTACCTGGAGGACATGTACAAACTGGTCAGGTACTGTTACGAGCAGTCGGAGGTTGACGCCAAAAATAAGATCGAGGCAGTTTGGCAGGAGGAGAGTCACCTCAACAAGTATCTGTTATACAACAAGCCCGCCAAAGTCTTATCTGCTGAGTATCTGTGGTCAGACTATGACAAACAGCCAGGTGACATAAAAGTGATCCGGATCTCCCAGCTGATTAAGAACTACGCAGAGGTCCGCCCCAATGGAGGACAATGAGGTCTGCCCAAAATGGAGGACACTTTTTTTTAATAATTTTTTTTACATCTCCATTGCCACTTGGTGTTTTCCTCTAGTTTGGAAATCTGCCAGGGTGATTCCCCTGCACAAACGATAATTTGGGATAATTTGGACAACTGCTGTCCTATTTCCAGGGTGCCTTGCTTGGCAAAAGTTCTTGAGACCTTGGTAAATAATCAAATACATATTTCTTTGTCTCAAATCACTCAATACTAAGTCCACATCCATCTGGATTCAGAGTCAATCACAGCAGTTTCAGCCACCACATTGATTACTAATGATGTAATTGAGGAAACACTGTGCTGCTCTCTTTATAGATATGTCAAAAGCCTTTGATACAATTGATCATCACCTGCTTTTACAAAGGTTAGCTAGCATTGGTATTGATAGTGGTGCATGTGATTGGTTTCAGGATGATCTATTTTAGACATCAGTGTGTGAAATTGGGTCCTGCTCAATCTGAATTATTGTCCATAACTAAAGGTGTGCCACAAGGTTATAAAGAAAAAAAAAAAAAGACAAGTAGAAATAATATGGATGTATGTTGTTATTGTTTGAGCTGTGATTTATTGTATTTCATGTATGAGTTTCACAGTTCTCACGGTTCGGATTGAAATAAATCCAATCAGTAATATAAAAAATAAATAAAAAATTTAAATAAAACATTTTCTACTGCAAGTCAGAAGACCATTGTCCAATCAACAATTATGTCTGTATTTGATTATGGTGACATTCTGTACATGCGTGTGTCTCTCTCCATCTTAAAACCTCTTGATGCTGTGTATCATAGTCAGGGCCGCCTGGGAGAAATGCAAGGCCCTGTGCAAGATTTAAACGCGAGTTGACGAAGTTCATCTGCCGAACGACCGTCCTCTTCATCTTGGCATAACAATGCTGCACGCGCTCTCTCTAGGTTAGCTAACGCTAGTTTTAGCTAACCTACTAGCCGACATGGCTATCCCGACTGAACCACACGTTAGCACTCGATATTATAACATAGCTAAAGCTAACTAGCTGTCCCTGCCTTTAGCTAAGCCGACATGGCTAGCCTGACTGAACTTTCTAACATGCAACAACTTTCATCTTCAGTCCATCTGCTGAACGACCGTCCTCTTCGTCTTGGCTGGCATAACCTCCAATGCTGCATGCGCGAAATAGTCAGACGCAGCTGAGCTGACGCACGCCGGCCGACTGTACACATGTAACCCCTCCCTTCGTTGAAACCAATAGTATGTCTGCTGCAGAGCCCCAGAGCTCCAATAGTGTATCTGCAGAGCCGCAGAGCCAGGAACAAGTCAGACACATTTTACAAACGTGTCTAATGTGAAATATATAAGCATATAAGCAAAACTAGATTTTAGGTCTGTGATGAAAAAGGGCCTCGCGGGAAGGGGGGCCTCGCAAAAAAATAAAAAAATACAAAAATAATAAGAAAACAATAAATAAAAAATATTTTATTTTTATTTATTTAAAAAAAAATTTGTGCGAGGCCCCCCTTCCCGCGAGGCCCTGTGCGACCGCACTGCTCGCACACCCCCTGAGGCGGCCCTGCAGGTACCTAGCTAGGAAAGCCAACCTCCTTGGCAGAGATAGTCTCAGGCTACTAGCAAATAGCCTAGTACTCTGCCACTTTGACTATGGTAGCGTGTCTTCGTTCGAGGGCCTGACAGAGACCATAAAAAAGAAGCTTCAGGTTTCCCAAAACAAGTTGGTAAGGGTATTAATGAGTCTTGGCCCCCGCACCCACATAGGGAGGAGGCACTTTCAGGAGCTAAACTGGCTTCCTGTGGAGGCCAGAGTTACTCAGCTCAGACTCAACATAGTGCACAATATTATAAACCAAAGGTCCCCTAGATACCTCCAGAACTACTTCACCCCGGTCAGTGAATCCCACAACAACAGAACTAGAACAAGCATAGCAAACCTGAAGCCTGCTTCTTTCCGTTCCAAACTGGGCCAGTGCTCCCTTACTTTCTCTGGAGCCCAGGATTGGAACAAGATGCCTATCCCTATCAAGCAGAGCTCGAGCCTCCACAGCTTCAAGAGAAGCGTCAGGAAATGGCTCATGGACAGAATAGAGGAATAGCCCCCTATAGTTTGAATGGGTTTCCAATCAGTTTTTAGTTATTGTGTGATCTCTATGATAGGATCCTTTGGATCCTTGTTGTGTGTTTTTAATCCATCAATAAAATAAAATCAAGTACTGCTACATCTAGACATTTATGACATTTATGACATACAAGATATACAAATACAGTACTGTTTATTTACAGACAGAGTTTCTAAAAGAGAATATATACATTTGGTAGGGGGAGGAAACTGTACATTGGGGGGGTTGTGAGGGGGGTTTGGACATTTACCGGGGCCAGTTTCGAATTGCGGCCTCCCGTAAGTGCTTTTTTAGATCGGTTTTGAAGGTGGGTAGGGATTCACATTATTTTACGGCTGTGGGTAGGGCGTTCCACATTGTTGTGGCATAATTGCGAAACGTGTTTAGTCCCTTGTTTGAGCCGAATCTGGGTTGGATATGATTTGTGGAACTCCCTCGGGTGTTGTGATCGTGGTATTCACTGACCTTTGGGAAATATCTCGACATGTACATGGGTACCTTAGTGGTGTAGTGCATCTTGTAGACCAGGCCCATTGCAAGTTGCTGTACTCTGTTGTCTACTCTAAGCCATCCTAGGTATGAATCAAACTTGAAATGTTTTAAATAGCTGATATACTTGCAGTTGTGTTGTCAGTCCAGATAACCTGTGTGTTGTTATGTAAAGCACAGAGTCTCTACTGTCTATAACTAGGAATATACATGTACATTCTTTAGATTATTATATTTTTAACATCATTTATCAGAAAAATTACTTCTCAAGTTTCTCAAGTTTCTTTAATAGTTGTCATACAGAAGTACAGAATACTTTTATACAAAATGCTTCTTACTGTTGCGCTCCAGAGACTGTGCAAGACAAGATAAGTATGAAATAAAATAACATAGTAAAATTAGAAGTAAAAAAATGAGGTCACAGTGTTCAGTTTAGACATATGTACAATGTTCGATGCAGAATAGACGTAGTTACCATACAATATACAATATACAATACTGTGCAGTGTACTAATATACAATACTATATAGTGCAAGGCAGAAATGGAGAAATGGGACGAGGTACAATTTAGGTACAATTCACAGTAGGTGTACGAGTTGTAGTGCAAATCCTTTATCAATAAATATAAAGTGTAAGTGTGTTTGTGTGATCTAAAGTGTGGAGAGTGGGTGCTGCAGTGTGTTGTTTGTTTGAGTGAGTGTGTGCGTGTGGGTGTGTGTGCTGTGTGCATTTGATGGTTGTTGCATAGTGATTATTGTTCGTTTAGCGATTATTGTTCGTTTAGCAGCCTGATGGCCTGGGGATAGAAGCTTCTTCTGAGTCTTTCTGTGCTCGCCTTAAGACTCCGGTATCGCTTGCCTGACCGCAGCAGTTCAAAGAGGCAGTTGTTCGGGTGGCTCGAGTCCTTAATAATTCTCTTAGCCTTCCCCTTGCACCGCTTGTTGTAAATGTTCTGGAGGGTGGGAAGCCCCCCTCCAATTGTGCGTTCGGCTGAACGTGTCACTCTTTGTAGTCTGCTACGGTCTTGTGCAGTGCTATTCCCAAACCAGGAGGTGATGTTGCCGGTCAGGATGCTCTCTATTGTACATGAGTAGAAGTTCCTAAGGATCTTCTGACTGACTTGGAACTTCCTTAGGCGCCTGAGAAAGTAGAGGCGTTGTCGTGCCTTCTTCACAACACTGTCAATGTGTGTGGTCCATGTCAAGTCCTCGGATATGTGGGCTCCGAGGTACTTGAAACTGTTCACTCTCTCAACCGGTGCCCCGTCGATGCTGAGGGGGCTGTAGTCCTTGACCCCCCACCTCCTGAAGTCCACAATCATCTCTTTTGTTTTGCTGACGTTCAGGGAGAGGCAGTTCTCCTGACACCACTGTGACAGGTTCTCTACCTCTTCCAGGTAGGCCCTTTCGTCGTTGGCAGAGATCAGGCCCACCACTACTGTGTCATCAGCAAATTTGATGATGGTGTTGTTGTTCCGCTGTGCTACGCAGTCATGTGTGTACAGGGAGTAGAGGAGGGGGCTCAGAACACAGCCCTGGGGGGCCCCTATGTTGAGCGTGATGGATGAGGAGGTGCAGTTGCCGGCTCTTACCACCTGGGGTCTTCCCGTCAGGAAGTCCAAGACCCACTGGCAGAGGTCATAGTTCAAGCCCAGGTCCCTGAGCTTGGCTATGAGTTTGGAGGGGACTATGGTATTGAATGCTGAGCTGTAGTCGATGAACAGCATTCTCACATAGTTCCCTGCCTCTTGTCCAGGTGTGATGCTGCTGTGTGCAGCACATGGGCTATGGCGTCCTCCGTGGACCTGTTGGGGCGATATGCAAATTGCAGAGGGTCCAGGTTGATGGGGAGGGAGGAACAGATGTAGCCCTTCACTAGCTTCTCAAAGCACTTCATGGCTATGGAGGTGAGGGCTACAGGGCGGTAGTCGTTGAGGCAAGCGGGCGTAGATTTTTTGGGTACAGGGATGATGGTGGACTTCTTCAGACAGGTGGGGATGACAGCCTGTTCCAAGGACAGGTTGAAGATGTCAGTGAATACCGGGGCCAGTTGGTCGGCACAGACTTTTAGGACGCGGCCGGGGATGCCGTCCGGTCCTGCTGCCTTCCTGATATTCACTTTTTTAAAGATCCGTCTCACCTCATGCTCTGTTACCCTGAACACTGAGTCTCCATCAGCAGACCCCCCCCCCCCCCCCATTGCCGTGGTTTGTAGGCTGGTGTTGTTATTCACAGCCTCAATATACTTATACAATTACCATACAAAATTGCAAACAACATTGTGGGTCCTGCCATTGTAAACATCATCAACAACAACAACAACAACAACAACAACAACAACAACAACAACAACAACAACAACAACAACAACAACATTGAAACGGTAACCTTTCAGGCTCTTTTCAGGCTCAAACAGTGTTCCAGGGACCCAGTTTTCCTCTGAGGACAGTTTTGTTTATTCGGTCATGAAAATATCTCATACATTTTATTTCCACTTCACTGAGTTTCAAATTTCTCTCTCTAAACTGCATAGTGCACCTTTAACTCATTGACTGCCAGCTATTATCCTCATCCTGTAGTAGCTACCGCCACCGCTGTAAACGGTGGGAGTCGCTCACCTTGTTTGCAGGGCTATAACTATTTAAATGTTATAGCTATATATGCAATACTATGGCCCATTTGACATCGAGTATCTATCGTTCAAGATGTGAAAAAGGAATATTTTTTCCATCCATACATTCTCGTTTTATACTGTGGTGAATATAAGAATGGTTTTAGAGTGGTCTGGGGTAATTCCTGGAAGGCTAGTAATAGCCCGCAATGAATATTATACTTAATCCATTGGCATTTCGTCCCTATACACGCTACAATAAAAAATTCAAATGCATATGATCGGTATATTATGTTCCATCATGCACGTTTCTGATTAATTGATTGTCAATAACGGCATTCGTTAGTACAACAGCATACTTTAATCAGGGCGATGGCTATGAAAACAATGGACAACCAAGCTGAAACTGACGTTAAATTGCTCTTACCTGTGGCCGATGATATTCCAAAAAGAATATTCCAATTATTTGATTGCCATCTGCTAGATCGTATGTCCATTTGGCCCACGCCATAACCCCCCACAGCATAATGAATCCGTCGCCCCAAAAGCGATTCAATGCGATTGGGTGAAGATCTTGATCCACGTTACAAGAAAACTCCGCCCGGATGACTTTCAATGACGCACAGCCCCATACACAGAGTCAGAAAGGAAGTGCGACATCGGCCGCATACCACCAGGCGGCGGTATTGGACCTTTGCAATCTCAGACACATTGCCACACAGTACCACAGCCTTCCAGGATGATTTATGCATGGAAATAGCGAATAAAAGAAATAACGATCCAATAACGTATATACGTGGTTGGCGTTATTCGATTGGAGGACAAACATGTACAGATGTGGGACTGGAAAACGAGGTCTCTAACGCCGGTAGCAAGCTAGATGCCGGTTGTTGACGCAAGATGACGTCAGCTGACGCTGCTCTGCCTGGTTCAACCAGTAGGGGGAGTCGAGTTACACGGTGGAGAGAGGGGCTATTGTACAATCTGTGTGTGTGTGTGTGCATGCGACACTAGTCTTGGACATATTATTTTGCAATGTAATGCTTTTCTGTTGATTATTTGACTGTCATGGGTACAGTAATGGTGTGGTATTTTCGATTAACGTGCGTTTTTTAAGGATAATCAGCTAGATACAGTGCAGTATTATTTTTTACGAGACAACCCAACGTGCTGGCACCGAAGACCCGCCCTACTCTGCCTCTGATTCGCAGACTGTGGCTCTAGTTACGCTCTGGGGGGAATGTAACTGGATTGAGCAGGCTGGTGGATTGTGTAGTGAATTAATCTGGTAAGATAACTTAGGTTTACCGTTCGTTTGTTTACTGCAGTTATGTCAGAACGACAATCAACTAACACTAGCAACTGCTCAAATAAAGCATACCCACATTTGCTGTCAAGTTAACGTTATGGTTATGGTCCCTCGAAAAATAGAATGCGACCGCAAGGCTGGCCGTAACATTAGCTAACGTTCATTTAGCTGGATAGATGTACAGTAGCAGTACTGTCTATCTGTATGTCGTGTATGTCATATTATGTTATGATGAATTGAAAATACAAGGCATTTATCTATGTTAAAATGTAAACTGGACCGTCGACTCTTGTGATCAGGCTGTCCTGTGGATCGAATAATCATATTTTCCTATTCACTTGATTGATTGATTGATTGATTGATTGATTGAAAAGTGTATTAACAGATTGCAGAATGGGTACAGTACAGTACAGCTCAATACATACAATTGCTAAGAGGATGCAGACCTGAGAAAGACTTTCGTCTTGTTTCCATCAGGGTCCCCCATTTTCAATTCATCATATGACACACATGACATACAGATAGACAGTACTGCTACATCTATACATTTATGACATACCAGATTTTCAAATACAGTACTGTTTGTGATACTAAAAAAATCCGAAGAAGAGTATATACATTTGACATAGAAACTGTGCATTGGGGGAGGTTGGGTAGGTGGGGTGGGGCTGTACATTGGAGGTGGGGGGGGGGGGGGGGGGGGGGGGGTGGGGGTTGGGTAGGGGGGACACACACTGTACATTGGAATACTGACATACATTTGCCATGGAAACTGTACATTGGAGGAGGTTGGGTAGGTGGGGTGGGGTTGGGTGGGGCTGTACATTGGAATACTGACAAAGCCATGCTTGGTCTTTATTGTACAACTGGGTTAGGACATTTGTAGGGGCCAGTTTTGAATTGCAGTCTCCCGTAGGTGTTCTTTGAGAGAGTTTTTGAAGGTGGGTAGTGATTTACATTCCTTTACAGCTTTGGTAGGGCGTTCCACATTGTTGTGGCATAATTGCGAAACGTGTTTAGTCCCTTGTTTGAGCCGAATCTGGGTTTTACATGATTTGTGGAGCTCCCTCTGGTGTTGTGATCGTGGTATTCACTGACCTTTGGGAAGTATTTTGACATGTACATGGGTACCTTGGTCGTGTAGTGTATCTTGTAGACCAGGCCCATTGCAAGTTGCTGTACTCTGTTGTCTACTCTAAGCCATCCTAGGTTGGCAAAGTGTGCAGGGGTGAGGTGGGTTCTAGGAGTCAGGTCAAGCAGTAGTCTGACTAGTTTGTTTTGAGATGTTTGTAATTTGGTTTTTAGTGCCTTTGAGGTGCTTTGGTACCATGAGGTGCAAGCATAGTCGTAGTACCCTTGAATGAGTGCTCCTGCCAGAGTCTTCAGGGTATTCTTGTTTACCAGGGAGGAGATCCGGTACAAGAATCGAGTTCGTTGATTGACTTTTTTTATTACATTGGATGCCATTTTGTCACAGGAAAGATTAGCCTCTAGGATGGAACCCAGGTAGGTAATTTCATCTTTCCTTGTGACAATATTGTCACCACTGTAACTGAGAAGCCGTCTGTTTTGCTGAGTTTGTTATTTGAACCGAAGAGAATGGACTCTGTTTTGCCCATGTGTAATGATAGTTTGTTGTCGGCGAGCTTCTGGTTTGAATAAGCAGAGATGGAGATTTGTACATTTTAATTTTTAATTTTTTTCTTGATACATAGATGAAACACTCTCTTGGTCAACTCACATTAACAATACTGTAACAAAAATGAGCAGAAGTATTTCAATTATTAGACGGAATGCCTATTTTTTAACAGACACAGCTACTGTACCAAGCAAGTCATACAATCACTAGTTTTGTCACATCTGGACATTAATAAATACAAAAGTGTATTGTTATTGTTGTCATGTATTGTTGTCATGAACTGAATAGATTCCAGAAGTCATAATCCACTTAGTCCTGCTCCCAAAACTATTTTGAATATGTTGTAAAATAAATGCAACTACTGCAGAAGTAGGAATATCATTAGAATACAGTACAGTATGTATTACTATCTACTACTACAGTACTACCTATGCTGCTATGTCTATACTACTATGTATCACAAACAGTACTGTATTTGCAAATCTGGTATGTCATAAATGTATAGATGTAGCAGTACTGTCTATCTGTATGTCGTGTATGTCATATATGTTACGATGAATTGAAAATGGGGGACCCTGATGTAAACAACCAGTATGGCCACTACCATTTTTTGTAGTTTGCTTTAAAAATAAGCAGAGATGGAGATTTGTACATTTTAATTTTAAATTTTTTTCTTGCAGGCAGACTGACAACCCCCATCAGGACTCAGAAACTGGAACATTTTGCCCCCCTTCCTCTGCAGAGTTCAAATAGAGCCACTTCTTCAGGAGGCCATATTGCTTGGAGTTATAATAGATGAAACACTCTCTTGGTCAACTCACATTAACAATACTGTAACAAAAATGAGCAGAAGTATTTCAATTATTAGACGGAATGCCTATTTTTTAACAGACACAGCTACTGTACCAAGCAAGTCATACAATCACTAGTTTTGTCACATCTGGACATTAATAAATACAAAAGTGTATTGTTATTGTTGTCATGTATTGTTGTCATGAACTGAATAGATTCCAGAAGTCATAATCCACTTAGTCCTGCTCCCAAAACTATTTTGAATATGTTGTAAAATAAATGCAACTACTGCAGAAGTAGGAATATCATTAGAATACAGTACAGTATGTATTACTATCTACTACTACAGTACTACCTATTACATTTACATTTAGTCATTTAGCTGACGCTTTTATCCAAAGCGACTTACAAGTTCTGTACGACAAGCCATCAGGAAGGGCACAACTCTATCAGCTGAGCAACAATGTTCATCAAAGTGTTGAGTGCTACAGTGTAGGTTAGTTTATTAGGACAAGTGCATGACAGTACGGTTAGTTAGGGTTAGATTTTTTTTTTTTTTTTTTTTATATAGTTTTTTTTTTAATTCAGATAATGGTTGAAGAAGTGCGTCTTTAGTCGACGGCGAAAGATTGGACGTGATTCGTCCAATCTTTCGTGCTGCTATGTCTATACTACTATGTATCACAAACAGTACTGTATTTGCAAATCTGGTATGTCATAAATGTATAGATGTAGCAGTACTGTCTATCAACAAGGTTTTGTGGACATTTTCTACTCCTGCTAATATGGATTACGGACTTATACCTCAATTCATCAATGAACCAACATCAAACAGAAGTGGAGAGAAGTGAAAACGGATTTAACGAGACCCACAGTGACTTCTACCTTCTCAATGGCTCGGAAAAGAAACACATAGACGTCGGAACAGCGGCTATACACACGCTACTAACAGCAAGCCCTGTACGGAAAAACGTACCCCCGACTGGCAGATTGGACCGTAGGACCATGATCATCCTGGTTCTGCTACTTTCGGGAGACATTCATATAAACCCAGGCCCGGTTTTGACCAGAACTCAGGCTAGAAGACTTGGTCTGGCAACGCAAGAAGCGATGGAGGTTCCCATCGCGACCAACAGCATCAACAACGCAACCTGTGGCTACATCCACAGCGCGGGCGGCGAAGCTCCCCCAATGACGCCACAGCAGACGAGCACACGTGAGGCAGTGACGAGAGGAGGTGAACCGAGGGTCGAAACCATGACGACCAACTCGACGCGGGATGTAAACATCTCGACGCCCGATAGCCGGCTAGCTAGCAGAGCTAACAACGAAAACAACCAGGAACGAGTCCTTTGTTGTTCCAGCACCGCGCGGGACCCGACCCCCCCCTCCCCCCTTCTTTGTTGTTCCAGCACGGCGCGGGACCCGACTCCCCCCTTCCCACCCACAACAACACAGAGGAACAGATCACAAAGAACAATACTTCGAACCTGCCAACATCAATGAAATAACCAACGCCAATGGACTGAACATTTTTCACATTAACATTAACAGCTTAAAAAACAAATTGGATGAAATCAAACAAATATTCATAAATGGTAAGGCAAACATACTGTGCTTCTCAGAAACTAAGCTCGACGATTCTGTAAAAGATCCAGAGATAGAGATTGAGAACTACTCAATAATCAGGAATGATAGGAACAAACATGGAGGTGGTGTCTGTATGTACATACACAAGGACACCAAATTCATCAACAGAAATGACTTGAATCATAAATCAATTGAAACTGTATGGGTGGAAATCCTATTCGAAAGGGCGAAATCCCTACTGGTTGGCACAGTCTACAGGCCGCCAGATCATAGTGGCTTTTATGATACACTGGATGGGTGTTTGGCTGGAGTTGAGGATGTAGACAAAATTCTTATTGGAGACTGGAACACGGATATGCAACGAAAAGATGCACCCGTCTTCAAGGCCTTCAGTAGGTTTTGTGATCTGCATGGCCTCAGCCAGCTAATCACCCAACCCACACGTGTATGTGAATCAACTCAGACTACCATTGACCTCATTCTGACCTCCGACAAGTCCAAGATCTCAAATAAAGGGGTTATAGCATGCGGGTTAAGTGATCATTATATGATATTCTGTACCCGAAAAAAACTAAAACAAAAGGCTGGCTGCCACAAAACAGTCACATCTAGAGACCTCAAAACCTACTCTAGCGAGGCCTTCAACCTTGAACTGGAGAGTCTGGACTGGTCAGATGAACTCAATGGTACACTGGTTGAAGAAACATGGCTTGGTTTCAAAACCAAATTCTCAGCAATACTAAACGACATGGCCCCCCTAAGAACCACCAGGGTAAAAAATCGCGCTGAGCCGTGGATGCACTCCGAAATACTGGCCGCTATGAAAACCAGAGACAAAAAATGCTCTGAGTTTCGTAAAAGTCAGTCAAAGCTTACTAAAAGCACGAGCAGTGAACTCCAAGCCCACGTGACTGAACTCAAACTAGAAAGAAACAGACTAAGAAACGACGTAAACTCCATGATCAAAACTGCAAAAAAGAATTTCATCAATGACAAAACTGAGGAAAACAAAAAAAAACCATGTGAACTTTGGAAATTACTCAATAATCAACTAGGATGCAGTAAAAAACTTAAAACCAGATTCTCAAACATAAACATAAAAACGGACAACACGCTCATCACAGACAAGCTGGATGTAGCCAATTACTTAAACATTTTCTTCACAAACATAGCCACAACACTGGTAAACAAACTACCCTCCCACTCAGGGATTTATGGGGTAGAACACATAGTAGCTTACTACAAAAACCTAGGGGTCCGCAAGGACGACTTCAAGCTGGAAATGGTAACAACAGATGAGGTACTCAATAAACTGAGCGCCCTCCAACCTAACAAGGCCACTGGCCATGACAACATCCCCTCCAAATTCCTCAGAGACTCAGCAGCCGCCATCACCCCAATCATCACACACATAATAAACCTCTCCATAAAACAGGGACACGTCCCCAAGGACTTCAAAATTGCGAGGGTGACCCCTCTGCACAAAAAGGGCAGCAAATTAGACCCAGGCAACTACCGCCCTGTTTCTATTCTCACCTCCATCTCGAAAGTCATGGAAAAAATAGTCTACGAACAGGTCGAAAAGTACCTAGCGGAAAAAAATCTAATCTACGAATTCCAATCTGGCTTCAGAACATCCCACTCCACTGACACATGCCTTCTCTATTTGAATGACCACATCAAACAAGAGGTGGACGCAGGCAAATACTGCGGCATGGTCATGCTGGACCTACAAAAGGCCTTTGACACGGTCAATCACTCCATTCTGATTGACAAGCTAAAAGCAATTGGTTTTGATAGTCTATCAGTGAGCTGGATGCAATCCTACCTTGAGGGGAGGGAACAGATGGTGGAGGTAAACGGTACCCTATCCCCCCCCCTCACAGTGAGCTGTGGTGTTCCACAAGGAAGCATACTAGGACCGCTACTGTTCCTAATTTATGCAAATGACATGTCGTCAGCTTGTGACTGCAACTTGTTCCTGTTTGCGGACGACTCAGCCCTGCTGGTCTCTGACAAGAACAAGTTACAGGTTGAAAAAACCCTCAGCTCGGAACTAGGCAGAATCTGCATATGGCTCGCTGATAACAAACTATCATTACACATGGGCAAAACAGAGTCCATTCTCTTCGGTTCAAATAACAAACTCAGCAAGACCGACGGCTTCTCAGTTACAGTGGGTGACAATATTGTCACAAGGAAAGATGAAATTACCTACCTGGGTTCCATCCTAGAGGCTAATCTCTCCTGTGACAAAATGGCATCCAATGTAATAAAAAAAGTCAACCAACGAACTCGATTCTTGTACCGGATCTCCTCTCTGGTAAACAAGAACACCCTGAAGACTCTGGCAGGAGCACTCATTCAGGGGTACTACGACTATGCTTGCACCTCATGGTACCAAAGCACCTCAAAGGCGCTAAAAACAAAATTACAAACATCTCAAAACAAACTGGTCAGACTACTGCTTGACCTTACTCCTAGAACCCACCTCACCCCTGCCCACTTTGACAACCTAGGATGGCTTAGAGTAGACGACAGAGTACAACAACTTGCAATGGGCCTGGTCTACAAGATACACTACACGACCAAGGTACCCATGTACATGTCAAAATACTTCCCAAAGGTCAGTGAATACCACGATCACAACACCAGAGGGAGCTCCACAAATCATGTTAAACCCAGATTCGGCTCAAATAAGGGACTAAACACATTTCGCAATTATGCCACATCAATGTGGAACGCCCTACCCAAAGCTGTAAAGGAATGTGGATCACTACCCACTTTCAAAACCTCTCTCAAGGGACACCTACGGGAGACTGCAATTCAACACTGGCCCCTGTAAATATCCTAACCCAACCCCCTCCAATGTACAGTCATTTACCTAGTATGGTTTTGTCAATAGTTCAATGTACAATTTTGTTTGTTTGTACAGTGTCTCCTCCCCCCCCCCCCTCAATGTACAGTATTACTTGTTTATACAGTGTGCCCCCCGGCCCCCCCCCCCCAACCACCTCCAATGTAAATTACCCAGTATGGTTGTCAATATCCCAATGTACCCAACCCCCCCCACACAACCTCCTCCAATGTACAGTTTCTACGTCAAATGTATATACTCCCTTTTCTTGTCTCCTTCTGTATCACAAACAGTACTGTATTTGCAAATCTGGTATGTCATAAATGTATAGATGTAGCAGTACTGACTATCTGTATGTCATGTATGTCATATATGTCCTGATGAATTGAAAATGGGGGACCCTGATGTAAACAAGACGAAAGTCTTTCTCTGGTCTGCATCCCCTTAACAATTGTGTGTATTGAGCTGTACTGTATTGTACCCATTCTACAATCTGTTAATAAAGTTTTCAATCAATCAATCAATCAATCTGTATGTCGTGTATGTCATATATGTTACGATGAATTGAAAATGGGGGACCCTGATGTAAACAACCAGTATGGCCACTACAATACTGTAACAAAAATGAGCAGAAGTATTTCAATTATTAGACGGAATGCCTATTTTTTAACAGACACAGCTACTGTACCAAGCAAGTCATACAATCACTAGTTTTGTCACATCTGGACTACTGTCCAGCAATCTAAAAAATAGTAAGATAAAATAGACAGAGTAAAATAGTGCAGTGCAATAAAATAGTAGAATAGAATAGATACAACTTATTTTTTTACAATGATAATTTTATTACCATTGCAGAATGGGTAAACTACAGTCAATACACACAATTGTTAAGGGGATGCAGACCAGAGAAAGACGTTTGTACATTGCAAAGTTCATCCTTCCTCTGCAGAGTTCAAATAAAGCTGACTTGACCTGACTTGAAAAAAACAGTGTTGAGACAACCCCCCCCCCCCCCCCCCCACCATCAATGTACAGCCCCCCCACCCCCCCCCCCACCCCACCTACCCACCTATTAACACCTCATCAAGGAGAGGGGGCAGGGAGGTGTCAAATGCATCTGGTTGATACAGTACGGTCACAGTTCCATCCTAGAGGCTAATCTTTCCTGTGACAAAATGGCATCCAATGTAATATATTCCATAGTATATTCCACTACAATGGGTACAATACTGACCAGAGAAAGACTTTCGTCTTGTTTACACTACTCGAAATGTGTTGTTTTCTTTGTGCATTAAGCCAGTCAATTTGCTCTTTGTATGGGATTATAACGGAGTTGTTACCCATTAAAAGTTAATGTCTTGCTTTATACATTTGTGTGCTCCCCTCGCATTTGACGATCAATTGGACTTGAAAACAGCAGTGACCTGAAATGTCTTTTGCTCCCTCTGGGTGAAAAAACATACTCCCAAGGGTCGGCTTGAACACATCTGTGTAGAGCAGATAGCAGTCAGAAATGCTCTTGCAGTATATTAAGACCTTCTCTGTGCTGGGTCCCTTAAGCATGAGTTCTTTACAGAGCCATGAGAATGTCTTGACTGGATCTGACACCACCCTCTTTGATGCCAGCCTGATATTGGCCCGATCTGGCCCTCGCCCCTGTTAGAAAAGAGAAATATTAAGCCCTGTGCAAGGAATAATATGAAAATGTGCCATTGAATAGCCTGTAGCTAGATATGACATTTGGACATGACATGTTTGTCCTCCATAGATACAGTAATTGAATGGAAATTGTATTAACAGATTGCAAAATGGGTACAATACAGTACAGCTCAATACACACAATTGTTAAGGGGATGCAGACCAGAGGAAGACTTTCGTCTTGTTTACATCAGGGTCCCCCATTTTCAATTAATCATAACATATATTGTTGTGAAGGATCAGATTAAACCGAATATATATATTTATTTATGGATATATATTGAATAGTATTTGTATATCGTTTGATATCCCTTGTATATTCCTTGTACATATACACGGAATATCCCTTTAGTCTACTATAGCCCATAATAGTTCATTCTCTCATTGGACAAGGACCTGGCGCCAGGAGACAGGCCCCTTGAGTCAAGTTCAATGGTACCGACGAAACATGTCCCTACTAGCCCCGGCTCTGCGCAGGAATACGGCTACCGAAAAGAGAGTGGCACTATTTGTTCACCGTGCATATAAATAGGGCGCAAGTAAATGTAGAAGTCCTCTTTCTTATCCCTTAGTCCTTTACCCTTCTACCCAACTAAGTAACAGAACGTGAAGCCTCACCCCACGATACCGCGTGCGGTGTAGTATGGCCTGTTTGGCCTTAGAATAGCATTGAGACCTCGTGCGAATTAATAGCTAAATTGTCAGAGTTTGGCACCGTATTTCTATTAAGTAATAATAGTCTATCGTGTATGGTGCATCGTGCGGTTAGAGTTCTAAAGTGAGCAGCATCCCCGTCGCTTCCTCGTGTTATCTAGAGTCTTAACCAGGTTGGGCAGACCACACGTGGTGCTTTCATCCGAGGAGTTCTAGGCGAGGACCGAGTGGACCTGTACATTGGATTACCTACCCGACGACTGCTGAGCCCTATGCGGCATGGAATATATATTTGCTTTGGTACTTTGATTTGTGGAGCGGATAATCGCCAACACCGGTGAGTGTTGGATTTACCCCGAGAGGAGTCAAGGTGAGACGGCGCTCAGACCAGACTGAGGTCGCCTCGCTTCTTCTTCACTGTGGAGCTACAGCTACAGCTACAGCCTACAAGAGAGCCAAGGTGTATTCATCTGTGGATCAAGATTCTACTGCACTGTCTTCTGTACGTGAAGTCTCCCTAGACATCGTTGACCAGACGAGATACGGCCGACGGCTCTCCTACCCCCCCTACCGGCTTACAACTGGGAGGACCCCTACAGTATATCCAGCTATAATCATTAAGTGTGCCATCGTTATAATTCCCTAAGAGCCAGGTTGTATACTTGCTTCCTGCGTAACCAGAGATTGGACATTCAGTGTTGATTTGCCTACGAGTACTCATTTGCCTTACAAGTGCATTCAAATCATAAACGTAATAGTGAATGTTATATGTACCCTTTGCTATATATTAAATATTTGATTATTACCTTTGTGTGGACCCGATTTCATTGTGGGAAAGTGTTCATCATATTTAGATATCGTGTACTGTATGGCCAGTAGTTAAAGTACATAAAGCGGTAGTGGTTTAATGATACCATACTTATCAATACAGTCAGGGAATTGTACCCCTCAGTTACAATTGGTCCTTCGAGCCGGAGGGTAATTAGTGTAATATTAATATAGTGGTATTAATATTGAAATGGCCTATGATGAACACTCCACGAAACGGTCCTCCTAAAGTAGAACGCCCGCAGCGTAGACGACAGCTACCTCAGTACTTAGAGGATTACGCTGCCAGTATACTACCTAGCCTTCTACAAACGGTAAACGCGGTAAAAGTAGAAAGTAAAATTATGTCCGACCCTATCAACCAGGATACCCCGACCACAGAGGCCCTAGTGGGTTCTAATGTAACTGACCAAGCTCACGGTGGGGACCAGGAGGGAACTGACACGACTTTACCCCCCGCCAAGACCGAAGAAGTAGTCCCCCAAGAGCTCCGGGAGGAAGACAACCCTCCAGAGATGGAACTCTGCACGGAACAAGAGGAGGAGAGCGCCGAGGAGATAGAGCTCCAGGACTCCCCGCAGGGGAACGCATCCCCAACGGGTACTGCCAGGAGCGGCTCACCTCAACAAGCGTCTTCCCCCAGCGAGGCGGAGAGGATGCTGTCACAGGCGTTCCTCGCCACCCTGGCAGCCTCTACCGAACGCGATCGACTTCAGGGTGAACGCGATCGACTTCAGGGTGAACGCGATCGACTCCAAACACAGCAACGGAGCGAAGAAGAGCACATACGTCTGGAGCTGAGACGCCTTCAGACGGAAGAGAATATGGCAAGAGACCGAGCCGACACCCAGCGTGCCGCTGCCGGTGCCCAAAGAGAAGCAGATCTCACCAAGCGCGACGCCGAGCGCGACAGACTACAAGCCGAGCGCGACAGACTACAAGCGCAGCTAATGGAGCAGCTGATCACCAGGGCAACACCCCCTCCCTCCACAAGGGGTTCCAGGGCCTCGTCAAGACACGGGTCAAGGGCACCCTCCCCTAACCGATTAAGCGACCCTGAGCCCGACCGCCAGAGAGAGCCCACACCCCCCTCCGAACTCCTTCCCCGACCGGTCCAAGTGAGACCCAGCTACAAGGAAGGAACAGCGGACACCGCGGAGAGGCTAAATAGACGACTACAGGATCTAGAAGACCTGGCAGAGGAAGAAGAGGGAGAAGAGGAGAGTCAAGCCCGACAGCAGCACATTACTCCACAGGACCAGGAGGTCCAGTACAGCCCAGGCTATACCCCCGCGGCTCTGCGCTACAGACCCCCGACTCGATTCACGGGTGAGCACGACGCACGACCAGTCCCGAGGAATAGCACCTGGACCAGCGGGCCATGGTACCCTGCCAGTACCAGCCCACCGAGAGGCGTAAGAGGAGACTCGCCCAGGAGGCCTCTCTTCCAACGCTCACCGATGTGCCAGCCATCCACGGCGTCATACATTGGCACACCGACGTTTCCAGACTTCACCCATGAGAACCGAGCACAGTACACGGAGCTACAGATGTGCTTAGAGACAATGATGGTGGATGTAGCTGATGAACGCCACAAGTATGCCATCCTATTGAAGCACCTGAAAGTGCCCAGAGCGCACAACATAGCGCTGGCCTATGCCACCTCTACTACCCCATACACAGCGGCTCTAGCAGCACTAGACCAAAGATATGGACGTATATGGGATTACGTAATACAAGAGATAAGGCATATTGACCGCCTACCCCCAGCAACAGACAATCGCTCACTAGACGACCTGTCTATCAAAGTACAATCCCTGGTAGGGATGCTGGGGGCGCAACGAGAAAAGGGTATGCACGAACTATACGCAAACTCGAACGTCGAGAGGATTTTAGAGAAGCTGCCGCCCGCCCGACAGGAGCGCTTCAGGCGGCAAAGAGACCACCGTGATCCTAACGGTCCCGAGCCATCCCTCCTAGACCTAGCCGACTTCCTGGCGAGAGAAGTCAGCAGCCTACGGCTGGATATGTTCGTGCGGAGCACACCAAGCTCCAGAGAGGGACCTAGGAGAGTAAACGATGGCCGAAGATCGGTGACTGTCATGCACCAATCAGAATCAGTACCGAGCAGCAAGAACCACAGTACCCCCTCGATGAAAGAGAAGTGGAAGATTGTGTGCCCGTACTGCGAGAAAGAACACTGGTTGTCACAATGTGACCAGTTCAAGAAGATGACCGCTGAAGAAGTGAGTCACTGGATAAAGTCCAACAGGCGCTGTTACCGATGTGCGCGCAGTCACATGGCAGCCGAGTGCCGCCTAAAGAAGAGGTGTAGTCGGTGTGACGGAGCCCATCTAGATGTCCTACACGACAGTAACAAAAGAAAGCCTGCACCATCCAGCAGCACAAAGGCAAGTGTTATGTACATTGACCCCGCTAGCAGCAGCGGCGCCCAGGTGCTCTTAAAGGTGGTCCGCGTAACACTGAGTTACCAAGATAAGGTCATGGACACTTACGCCGTCCTTGATGACGGGTCAGAGAAGACCCTTCTCCTCGCGTCCGCTGCGGCCCAGCTGGGGCTGCGGGGGAGCGAGAACCAGATGACTATTCGGACAATAAGAAGAGATCTAAAGACGATAAAGGGCGAGAATGTATCCTTCACTATCGCAGCAAGCGGGCAGCCCGAGAGACGGTATAGGATTACTAATGCTTTCACCAGCCAAGAAATAGGACTATCGCAGTACACCTACCCCATCGCCAAGCTGATGGATAAATATGTGCACCTGCGTCAACTCCCTATCCCGCTCATAGACGGTGCCACCCCGACCCTGCTGATAGGCTCCGACCATGCAGACCTCATAGTCCCGATAGACCGGGTCCATACAGGACCCCGAGGTTGCCCTGCAGCAGTCGAGACCCGCCTAGGATGGACATTACAAGGCCCCCTCGCCAAGTCTCTTAACCGAACAGCAGCCACTAGCTGCCTCCACTCCAGAGCGACGGAAGGAGACACCACACTCCTGCAGCATGTCGAGAGGCTATGGACACTAGAGACAATGCCCTTTAAGAACGAAAAGAAAGACATTCGTTCTAAGGAAGATACCTACGCTATAGCCCTCCTCGAGCACGGGACAAAGAGAGTTAACGTCAACGGAGTGATGAGATACGCAACTCCACTCCTGAGGCGAGAGGGAATGCCCACCTTTCACGCCACAAAAGAGGCGACGGAGCGGTATCTATTGAACACAGAGCGGCGCCTAGCCAAAGACCCCGCTCAAGAAGCTGTGTACCGCGCTGAGATTAACAAACTAATCACAGCGGGACACATAAAGAAAATTGACATTAAAGAGGCCGATCAGACGACCGAATCATGGTACGTGCCGCACCACAAGGTCCACCACAACGGCAAGGATCGCATTGTGTTTAACTGCAGCTACCAGATCGGATCACAAAATCTGAATAAAGAACTCTTGGCCGGCCCAACACTCGGCCCCTCCCTACTAGGCGTGCTACTACGCTTCCGCCAGGACAAGGTGGCTATCAGCGGCGACATCAAAGGGATGTTCCTGCAGGTGAGACTAGTGGAGGAGGACAAGCCCCTGCTGCGGTTCCTATGGAGAGAGAGGATCGGAGATGAGCACCCAGCCATCTATCAATGGGAAGTCCTCCCTTTAGGAACCACATGCAGCCCATGCTGTGCTACGTTTGCACTACAAAAACACGTCGCAGAGGACCCAGCAGCAGATGAAGAGGTCCAACAAAGTGTGACAAATAGTTTCTATGTGGACAACTGTTTACAAAGCGTCTCGACGCCAGAAGAAGCCGAGGCTCTCCTACTCAAGCTCCGCGCCTCCCTGATCAAAGGCGGCTTTGATCTCAGGCAGTGGGCCAGCAGCGACCCGCAAGTACTGCGCAGCCTCTCCCCCGAGGACAAGGCAGCGAGCAGCGACACCTGGATGGCGACCATCCCAGGAGAGGCCCAAGAAATGACACTAGGACTAGTCTGGCGATTCAAAACAGACTCGCTCCATTATAGACACAAACCCCTGACCAAGGAGCAGGGAAGGTCGACGGCAATACCGACCACCAGACGGAGTGTATACAGAACACTCGCCAGACAATATGACCCGTTGGGACCAGGGCTGGGACGATCCCATACCCGAACACCTTGCATCCACATGGAGAGAGTGGGAGACGGAACTCCGCTCACTCCCAGGTGTTAATATACGCCGCAGCTACTTCCCACCCACAGTGAGGCCAGAGACATGCAAGATCGACCTGCACGTATTCAGCGACGCCTCCGAAGTAGCCTACGGTTCGGTGGCCTACTTGCGTGCCCGAGAGGAGGGAGGAGAAATACATACTGCTTTCATCCTGGCTCGCTCAAGAATAGCCCCACGAAAGCAACAATCTATCCCGCGTCTAGAGCTCTGCGCAGCCCTAGCAGGAGAGCAGCTCGCCACGTTAATCCAACGTGAACTCACCATCCCGGTGCAAAGAACAATCTTGTGGTCAGACTCCATGACCGTACTCACATGGATCCGGTCTGATTCGTGCAGATACAAGGTCTTCGTGGGAATCAGAGTCACCGAGATTCAAGAGTTAACAGAAGTAGCGAGCTGGAGGTATGTGGACACCAAACACAACACAGCTGACGTCATCACCCGGGGAATGTCCCTGGATGACCTCACCCGTCACAACCTCTACAGTGACGGACCAGAGTTTCTCAAGCTCCCCAAAGAAGAGTGGCCTACACCCACCCCACGGGAGGCGAGTAAAGAGGAGGCAGAGAACAAGAAACCTATGTTCTGTGGGTTGACACACACACTCGTCCCCACAGACCCGGTTCTAGACGATTGCCTCACCCTAGAGAGTGCGCAGCTAAAGACATTTCTGTGGCACCACCCAGAGGTTCAGCCCACAACTGACATTTCAGCAGCTGACTACGAAGAAGCAGAACTTCTTCTACTACAACGAGCCCAGAGAGACTCGTTCCCCGACGAGCTAGCCTGTCTACAGGGAGCAAAGCCCGTCCCATCAGACAGCAGACTGCTCCACCTAGCCCCCGAGAGCGACGCCCATAATCTCATCAGAGTGGGTGGTCGTCTGCGGAGAGCCCCAGACTTACCGGATGACGTCAAATACCCGATAGTCTTGAACAGCCGACACAAGGTCACAGAGCTGATTATAAAGAAATACGACGAGGATGTGCACCACGCAGGGGCAGAGAGAGTCTTCGCGGAGATCAGACGTCGTTATTGGATACTGCAAGGGAGAGAAGCAGTGCGGCGCTTCCAGCGAACCTGTCTAGACTGTCGTAAGTGGCGAGCCCAGCCCAGTATACCCCGGATGGCTGACCTACCTCCCTGTCGCCTCCGACTCGGCGACAAGCCCTTTCACTCCACCGGTATGGACTGTTTCGGCCTGCTGTATATAAAGAGAGGAAGAGGAACCGAGAAGCGGTGGGGTATTGTATTCAAATGCATGACCACCAGAGCGATACATATCGAACTCCTCCCAACCATGAGCACAGACTCATTCCTTATGGCCTTCCGAAGATTCACATCACGGAAAGGAAAACCGTCTACATTATTGTCTGATCACGGGACAAACTTCAAAGGCGGAGAAAGAGAGCTGAGAGAGAGCTTCCAAGCTATGGGCCCAGAACTTAAGACCCACCTCGCTCCATCCCAGATTGACTTCCAGTTTAATCCCCCGAACGCACCTCACTTCGGTGGAACTTGGGAACGAGAAGTACGTTCCATAAAGACAGCCCTGTACGCCGTGCTTGGGGCCCAGACCGTAGCGGAAGAAGTCCTAATGACAGTCCTCACGGAGATCGAGGGAGTATTGAACTCAAAGCCCCTCGGTTACGTCTCAAGTGATGTAGCAGATGTCGACCCAGTCACCCCCAACACACTCTTGATGGGGCGGCTGGACCCCGCGCTACCCCAGACAATGTACAGGCCTGAAGAAGCGAACGGCCGAAGAATGTGGAGGTACAGTCAAGTACTGGCTGACAAGTTTTGGAACAGCTTCCTACTCCACTACCTACCGTCTCTACAGACCCGCCAGAAGTGGGTAAAAGAGAGAGACAATTTGACAGAAGGAACAGTCGTCATGATTATCGACCAGTCACTACCCCGAGCTATGTGGCCGGCTGGCCGCGTAAGCAAAGTGATCACCGGTGCCGATGGAAAGGTCCGAGCAGCTGAAGTGCTCGTCCAAGGACGGACTTATACCCGACCCGTGGCGAGGCTAATAGAACTGCCAAGGCTCCCTGATACTATCGATGACGACCATGACCCTATGACTTTGTGAGTTGACTGACCCTTACAGCGGACATTGAGTAGTGGACAGTGCGGTTAATCTGTCTCTGCTTAGCTAATTAGGTGGGACTAATTAGGGGGCGGCTGTTGTGAAGGATCAGATTAAACCGAATATATATATTTATTTATGGATATATATTGAATAGTATTTGTATATCGTTTGATATCCCTTGTATATTCCTTGTACATATACACGGAATATCCCTTTAGTCTACTATAGCCCATAATAGTTCATTCTCTCATTGGACAAGGACCTGGCGCCAGGAGACAGGCCCCTTGAGTCAAGTTCAATGGTACCGACGAAACATGTCCCTACTAGCCCCGGCTCTGCGCAGGAATACGGCTACCGAAAAGAGAGTGGCACTATTTGTTCACCGTGCATATAAATAGGGCGCAAGTAAATGTAGAAGTCCTCTTTCTTATCCCTTAGTCCTTTACCCTTCTACCCAACTAAGTAACAGAACGTGAAGCCTCACCCCACGATACCGCGTGCGGTGTAGTATGGCCTGTTTGGCCTTAGAATAGCATTGAGACCTCGTGCGAATTAATAGCTGAATTGTCAGAGTTTGGCACCGTATTTCTATTAAGTAATAATAGTCTATCGTGTATGGTGCATCGTGCGGTTAGAGTTCTAAAGTGAGCAGCATCCCCGTCGCTTCCTCGTGTTATCTAGAGTCTTAACCAGGTTGGGCAGACCACACGTGGTGCTTTCATCCGAGGAGTTCTAGGCGAGGACCGAGTGGACCTGTACATTGGATTACCTACCCGACGACTGCTGAGCCCTATGCGGCATGGAATATATATTTGCTTTGGTACTTTGATTTGTGGAGCGGATAATCGCCAACACCGGTGAGTGTTGGATTTACCCCGAGAGGAGTCAAGGTGAGACGGCGCTCAGACCAGACTGAGGTCGCCTCGATTCTTCTTCACTGTGGAGCTACAGCTACAGCTACAGCCTACAAGAGAGCCAAGGTGTATTCATCTGTGGATCAAGATTCTACTGCACTGTCTTCTGTACGTGAAGTCTCCCTAGACATCGTTGACCAGACGGGATACGGCCGACGGCTCTCCTACCCCCCCTACCGGCTTACAACCGGGAGGACCCCTACAGTATATCCAGCTATAATCATTACATTTACATTTACATTTAGTCATTTAGCTGACGCTTTTATCCAAAGCGACTTACAAGTTCTGTGCGACAAGACAGCAAGAAGGGTATAACTCTATCAGCTGAGTAACAATGTTCATCAAAGTGTTGCGTGTTACAGTGTAGGTTAGTTTATTAGGACAAGTGCATGACATTAAGGTTAGTCGGGGTTAGATTTTTTTTTTTTTTTTTTTATATCATTTCAGATAATGGTTGAAGAAGTGAGTCTTTAGTCGACGGCGAAAGATTGGACGGGATTCGGCTGTCCTAACTGGGATGGGTAGTTCATTCCACCATTGTGGGGCAAGGACTGAGAATAGGCGGCTTCTCTTTGATGACCCTCCGGGAGCTTGGATAGGAGTAGATCTGAGGCGGCCAGAAGACGCAGAGCGTAGGGGTCTTGAGGGTGTGTAGTTAGAGACCATTGACCGGAGGTAGGCGGGAGCGGTTCCCTTTGCCGCACGGTATGCTAGGTCGAGGGCCTTGAAGCGGATACGTGCAGCAATGGGGAGCCAGTGCAGGTCCCTAAGAAGTGGGGTGACATGGGCTGACTTCGGTAGGTTTGAGATCAGGCGGGCCGCTGCATTTTGAATGAGTTGAAGAGGCTTGGTGGCAGTGGCCGGGAGGCCAGCTAGCAGTGCGTTGCAGTAGTCGAGGCGGGAGATGACTGTTGATTGGACGAGGAGTTGGGTGGCTTCTTTTGTCAGGAAGGGGCGTATCCTTCTGACGTTGCTCAGGAGGAATCTGCAGGTTCTGGTTGTCGCTGCGATGTGAGCAGAGAAGTTCAACTGGTCGTCGAGGACAACACCAAGGTTCTTGGCGGTCGGCGACGCGGTCACAGCTGCATTCTCGACTGTGATGGAGAGGTCGGTCAGGGGGGAGGATTTGGCCGGCAGGTGGAGCAATTCTGTTTTGCTTAGGTTCAGTTTGAGGTGGTTGGTCGTCATCCAGGCGGAGATGTCGGACAGACAGGCCGAGATCCGCTCAGGGACGTGGATATCTGAGGGAGGGAAGGAGAGGAAGAGTTGAGTATCATCGGCATAACAATGATATGAGAAGCCATGAGATGTGATAATGTTACCCAGTGATTTAGTGTAGAGGGAGAAGAGAAGGGGTCCTAGGACCGAGCCCTGGGGGACACCCGTCCGGAGGGGGCGGGTGGCCGACAGAGTCCCTCTCCATGACACTTGGTAGGAGCGGTCATTGAGGTATGATGTCAGCCATGTCAGCGCAGATCCAGCCACTCCCATTCCTGCGAGGGCCGCGAGGAGGATCTGATGGTTGACTGTGTCGAAGGCTGCAGATAGATCTAGGAGAATCAGGACAGAGGAGAGGCCTTTCGCTTTTGCTAAGTGAAGTGCCTCTGTGACCGCAATGAGGGCCGTTTCTGTGGAGTGGCCAGTCCGGAAGCCAGACTGATTGGGGTCTAGGAGGTCATTCTGTAAGAGATAAGCAGTAAGTTGGTTGGATACAGCACGTTCAAGTGTTTTAGAAAGGAAGGAGAGAAGAGAGACAGGGCGATAGTTGGCTATGACGGTGGGGTTCAGGGTTGGTTTTTTTATGAGGGGCGTGACTCTGGCTTGTTTTAGGGAGGTGGGGACCACCCCCGAGTTGAGTGAGGAGTTGATGGTTGCAGTTAGGAATGGGAGGATGTCCGGTGCTATGGTCTGGAGGAGTGGGGAGGGTAGCTGGTCCAGCTGGCATGTAGTCGGACGGTTCGACGTTACCAGTGTCAGGGTCTCGGCTTCTGTAATGGGAGAGAAAGATGACAGAGTGAAGGATGAGGTTCTCGATTCAGCGTTTGGAATGGGTGGGGGTTGGGAGAAGGAGCTGCGGATGTTCTCCACTTTTTCCTCAAAGAAGATCGCAAAGTCTTCGGCAGAAAAAGATGAGGGAGGAGGAGGTGGGGGGGGAGTGAGGAGGGAGGACATGGTAGCATGCAGTTTGCGAAGATTCTTGGCAGAGGCCTCGATCCTATGGTGAAAGAAAGAAGCTTTGGCATTAGTAATGGTTTTGGAGAATGTTAACAAGAGGTTGTGATATGTGTCGATGTCAGCAGTGAGGCGTGACTTTCTATACTTCCTCTCAGCCGCTCTCAGGACCTGTCTTTGTTCTCTCACTGCATCCGTCAGCCATGGACTGGGTGGGGAACGGCGGGCAGGTTTCTCAACGAGGGGACAGAGCTTGTCGAAGGAGGTTGCAAGGGCTGAGAGGAGGGTGGAGGTTGCCATCTCTGTGGGGAGAGCAGAGAAGGTGTCACTCAAAGGTAGAGCGGATATTATGTCAGAGGAGAGGGTGGAGGGGGATAGGGAGGGCAGGTTGCGTCTGAGTGAGACGGTTTGAGTTGGGGTGAAGACTTTTCGGTTAAGCATGAGAGTTAGTGAGAAGGATATGAAGGAATGGTCAGATACATGTAGGGGAGTTACCGTGGTGTTAATGATGCTGGAGTTACGGGAAAATATGAGATCCAAGGAGTTGCCTGCTTTGTGGGTGGGAGGCATGGCAGTGGGAGTCAGGTCAAATTGTTGTAGGAGGGAGACCACTGGGACCGACTGAGATGAGTCAGGCAGGTTGAAGTCGCCCAATAGAAGGAGCGGGGTACCATCTTCCGGTAAGGAGCTTAGAAGCATGTCCAGCTCATCTGTGAAGTGATCGAGGGGACCTGGAGGGCGATAGAGTGTAACAATGGTGAGATTGAAAGGATTAGAGACAGATACTGCATGATATTCGAGGGAGGAGAGTGACAGTTCTGGGAGTTGCGTTAGGTTAGTAGCCCATGAAGGAGATGTCATGAGGCCAGTGCCTCCACCCCGTCTGGAGGGTCGAGGTGTGTGAGTGAAGTTATAGTTTGTAGATAATGCTGCAGGTGTTGACGAGTTATTGGGGGTTATCCAGGTCTCAGTTAGAGCCAGGAGCTGCAGATTTAGACTATGGGCGTAGGCAGTAATGAAGTCAGCTTTCTTGACTGCTGATTGACAATTCCATAAGCCTCCCTGTACTGTGACAGGTGTATTAGTGGCTGTAGGAGGGTAGGAGAGATTAGCCGGGTTGCTAGCAAACTGGCGTGGATGGGTTGATTCTGTTCTTGAGGAGCAGATTGTGGATATAGGTATGAGGCACATTGTGGTGTCAAGAGTGGTAGGAGGAGGTTGAAGGGGGTAGGGAGGAAGCGAGATAGTAGGGAAATAGCAGAGTGGGACGGGAAATGTGGGATTATGGTGTACTTAGCACTGGGTGGATCGGTGGATCCCTCTGCGGTGAACTCCAGGAAACTCCTCCTCTTCCAGGAAAACTCCTCCTCTTTGTCCCTCTTCGTTCCTCGACGCTTCGCTGACACTATGCCAGCAAGTCTTTAAATCACTATCACTAATTACTGATGAGTGACACCTGCAGCAAAAGGCCACACCTCCAGTTTCTGTCAGCTGGGTGAAACTAATTACAAACAATTTCCACAACACAATTTAGTCACACACTTCAAAATGATGTACACAGTATTCAGTTAAAAGATCCTACCCTCTCTGCTGTTGTCCTCAGAATGAATCCAACAGAGAAAAAGTTGGTATTTAAGCAGAAAAACTGTCACAAGTGCCCACTTAACTACATGCACAAAGGCCACACCTCCAGTTTCTGTCAGCTGGGTGAAACTAATTACAAACAATTTCCACAACACAATTTAGTCACACACTTCAAAATGATGTACACAGTATTCAGTTAAAAGATCCTACCCTCTCTGCTGTTGTCCTCAGAATTAAGTGTGCCATCGTTATAATTCCCTAAGAGCCAGGTTGTATACTTGCTTCCTGCGTAACCAGAGATTGGACATTCAGTGTTGATTTGCCTACGAGTACTCATTTGCCTTACAAGTGCATTCAAATCATAAACGTAATAGTGAATGTTATATGTACCCTTTGCTATATATTAAATATTTGATTATTACCTTTGTGTGGACCCGATTTCATTGTGGGAAAGTGTTCATCATATTTAGATATCGTGTACTGTATGGCCAGTAGTTAAAGTACATAAAGCGGTAGTGGTTTAATGATACCATACTTATCAATACAGTCAGGGAATTGTACCCCTCAGTTACATATATGACAGACAGACAGTACTGCTACATCTATGACATACCAGATTTACAAATACAGTACTTTGTGATACAAAAAGAGTCTAAAAAAGAGAGTATATTATACACTTGACGTAGAAACTGTACATTGGAGGAGGTTGTGTAGGTGGGTGGGGGGTTGGGTGGACTGTACATTGGATCTACAAATATACAGTACTGTTTACAGTATGTGTACAAGGGAAGACTACTCGAAATGTGTTGTTTTCTTTGTGCATTAAGCCAGTCAATTTGCTCTTTGTATGGGATTATAACAGAGTTCTCAAGTTCTCAAGTCAAGTTCTTTAATAGTTGTCATACAGAAGTACAGAATACTTTCATACAAAATGCTTCTTACTGTTACGCTCCAGAGACTGTGCTAGACAACTAGTCTTGTTTGTGTGCTCCCCTCGCATTTGACGATCAATTGGACTTGAAAACAGCAGTGACCACCACTCGTTAGATCATATGAAACAGTAGCCCCTGTCACGTCACGTAAGCGGCAGATAAAACAGTGAAGATCAGATCATTTGACTTACCACTTAATCCAACGTTCATTCCCCACAAGAGTCTCCGGTGACCCGAACACCAGCCAGTATTTACCCTGGTCGATTTGGTCGTCCACTCCTGCACTGTTCCCGGCACACGCTTCCGATTAAGGGCACGTACTTGGTCCTCAATAATGGACATTAGTGGACAAACCACTAAAACAATGGGGTTTACGTGCCATTTGGAATAGCCATAGGTCTTTGCTGTAGCCGGTATTTTTGTATTTCCGATTCACATTTAGGAGGCATAGCAAGTTCGGTTGTCTCGAAGGAAGGATATAATTCCAACTTGACTTTGACTTTGCGCCTCCTGGCGGCACAAAACAGAAGCCGCACCCACCCTAATAAAACCATTTGACGAGGGACGTTAACAGGCGGTAGAGGCCGTTGGAATGGCGGTAGGAGGGACCTCAATTTGCAATGCTGTAACTGTATTAAATCGTTGTTGGCGGCCATTGAGTTAAGTCTTTGTGACCAAGTTAACTCAATGGCTGCCAACAGCGATTATATAATATGTGTTTGGCCGACAACCGTTGAACGCCAACCACGTATATATATATACGTTATTTGATCGTTATTCTTTTATTCAATATTTCTATTCATTACAGGCACACAGACTCTGGGTTAACATGGGGAATCATCCTGAGAATGCCAAAGTGCAATACCGGCCACATCCAGGTAGACGGCGGTATTGAGCACCCTTTGTAACCTTGTATCTTGGCCTGTGGAAAGGCCAAATGTCTCGGGTTTCATTTTTCCTTGTCGGGCGAGGCGAACGGTTCTCCCGGTTCCATTGAAGCACGTCAAATATCCCAGATCCATATGTTGTGGTGGATTATGCTGTGGACCAAATGGACATTGGATATATCAGATGGCGATCAAACAATTGGAATATTATTTTTGGAATACTCCCGATCACAGGTAAGGACGATTTGACGTACATTTTAGCTTGATTCTGCAATGTTATCTGCTACCACTATCTGAAATAATAATAATAATAATAAAAAGAAATTAAAAAACGAACTAACTTTACTGTCATGCACTTGTCCTAATAAACTAACCTGCACTGTAGCACTCAACACTTTGATGAACATTGTTACTCAGCTGATAGAGTTGTGCCCTTCCTGATGACTTGTCGTACAGAACTTGTAAGTCGCTTTGGATAAAAGCGTCAGTTAAATGACTAAATGTAAATGTAAATGTAAAATGCTTTTATACCGATCGGGCTGATAAGCGTTTTTAGTGTTCAATACGAATGCCGTTACTGACAATCAAATGATCAGAAACGACCCCCCCCCCCCCTTTCATGCATTCATGATGGAACACAATACCTATGATATAGATTTGATTTAGGAATAATAGCGTGTACAGGCAAGAAACGGCAACATCTATAGTGAAATTGACGTATATGGCTATAACTCAGCATTTCGGGAATTACCCTAGACCGCTCTAAAACCATACTTATATTCACCACGGTACAACACGGGAACGTATGGATGGAAACATTTATTCTTTTTCACATATTGATCGATAGATAGGTGATGTCAAATGGGCCATAGTATTGTATCCATAGCTATAATATAGAATATAGTTATAGCTCTACAAACAAGGTGATGCAGTCCTATCTTTTAAAGCGTGGCATTGCTAGAGCGGGGCCCGTCTAATTCCCGGCGGTCAATGAGTTAAGGACATAACAAATGAACGACAACTCACCATTGTTTCCAAACTGAATGTCAGACATGACCCAGGAGAACTCCTGCTCCATGTTTACACACAACAGGAGAAACCACTGAAATAAAACTTGAAAAGAAAAAGAAAGTTGATAGAAAAACAGAATACACTGCTTTTTTGTTGTTGAATCAATTACACAGTGATGTAAAACATGATATCTAATATTCACTCTCTCCTGTTTAGCGAATGCAAAAAGATTACTTGAAAAACTTCAGTGTAATAATAATAATAATAATAATAAATGTGATATGTGATTTTAGAACTCAAAGGGGCTTTACACTAAGGGGTGGGGGTAGTGAGACAGACAAACACAAAAGGATGGATGGGGGTAAGAGAAGGTAGTAGAAAAGATATGAATCTTGAGGCGGGATTGGAAAACTGTGAGGGACTCTGAGTCTCTAATGTCTTGGGGGAGGGGGTTCCAGAGTCTGGGAGCTGCCTTGGAGAAGAATGCTGTCCACAAAACTGCGAAGATTGGAATTGGGGAGAGAAGTAGGGAGACTGAGGTGGATTTGAGGCGTGGTAGGGGGAGAGGAGGTCAGTGAGATATGAGGGGGCTAGTTGGTGAAGGGCTTTGTAGGTGAAGACTGGGATTTTGTAGTTGATCCGGTGGAAGACAGGAAGCCAATGGAGGTATTTTAGGACTGAGGTGATGTGGTGCCAGTGGAGTTATTTTAGGACTGGGATGATGTGGTGCCATGATTTACTGTAGGCTAGACGTTGGGCTGATGTGTTCTGGACCAGTTGGAGTCTATTAATGGAGCACTGGAGCAGCACTAATGCCGTAGAGGAGTGAGCTGCAGTAGTCTACTAGTCAAGGCGAGATGAAGGCATAAATACATTTTCATCCTAAATAGTGAGGAACTGACCTTTTAAATAGTATAGAATACATTTTCCCCACACATATGCAACATGGGCTACAGATTAAGGTTGTGAATCAGATATATGTGAACAAAGTGTCCACGAGACACAGAGGTAAAACATCTCTGTCTCTCACAACAGTTGTTTTATCAGACATGGTTGTTTACTGTCATCCATCCACTCGTCCACAAGCCCATCCACTAAATGAAATGCAGCAGAGTTTTATAGCACTGCAGAAAGATGGTTGGCGACCACGGCGGCAGGGATAAAACACTCTATTTGGTGCCTTCCTGCCTCTCGTTTAGTCAGCTCTCTGAAGAGACAGAGGCAGACAGGTGCACTTTATGTCCCTGATTGACACCTGGGCCGGGCCTCTGACACAGATGCTAGATTCTCTCTGTATCAATGCTAATAAAACAACAAGACGCTCTCTGTCACTCCCAGAAACAAATAGAGGAGGGCGATGAGCCTCCTGGCAAAGCGTTGCGCTAACTTCTTCTGACAAGAGGCCACGTTTAGGAGAGGATTCTGAGAGAGCAGGATAACCAAAGCAAAAAAGGCACTTAGAGAAACATTTCACCACACAGAGAGTCCAATATGAATTGAGAGGAGGGAATATTGTGTCCCCTACTCCCCATGATTCCTCCCTTCTGTTGTTGCTTCCTTGGGTTTACAGAGGCCATTACAATTAGTTCTTAATCTTATCATTTTTGGGACTATGGTGATGTAATCTATAGACATGCTGTGGCCTCAACCCTTCATTGGACTCTGTCTATCCACTCTGCCCTCAGATTCATTACTGGTGATAGATACGACACTCACCACTGTGATCTATATGAGAAGGTTGGTTGGCCCTCTCTGGCGGAGAAGCGCCAACAATCCCTAGACATTTTGATTCTCCCCTCTATTGCAGAATTTAAGACCTTGATCACTAATCAATGTTGATCAAGTTGTACATGTTTTTAATTGATTTGTTATCCTTGCTCTTGTCTACCCTCGTCTTGTTGTTTTATTGTTGTGATTTTATATACGCTGTGAAGACGCTGTGAAGACGCTGTGAAGACGCTGTGATGACGCTGTGATGACGCTGTGAAGCGGCACGGTGGTGTAGTGGTTAACACTGTCGCTTCACAGCAAGAAGGTCCAGGGTTCGATTCCCGCTTGGGGACCAGGTTTCCATGATGCCAGGTACCCAGGTGGAGTGTGTGGAGTTTGCATGTTCTCCCCGTGCTCGCAAGGGTTTCCCCCCCGATAAGATAAACCCAATGGAAAAACATGCACAACAGATCGCTAACGCCTTGACGAAGACGGACAGGAGCACTTGGATTGGTCCCCGGGGCGCGGCTCACGTTGACGCCCTATCTGCTCCCGGCTGCCCATGGGGGGAAGGACAACGGGATGGGAAAAGTGCAGAGAGACATTTCATCGGCGACTCAGTGCATGTGTGTGTGTGTTCCTGTGGGTCGCCCATCTCGCGTGTGTGTTAAAACTGCATGACAAATAAAGACTTCTAGTCTAACAATTATTTCTATGCTGTATTTCTGATTGCTTGTCTCTGTATGTAAACTCGACTTAACTGTAAATGAAACCTCAGTTGCCTTTTGAGTGTAAATAAAGGTTTGAAATTAAATGAAATGAGAAATGGCACACAGATAGCCAGCTTACTCAAAGTTAACCCTTTCACTAACACACTACCAAAGGGTTCTATATCATGCTCAGCGTCATATTGCATATATCTCGCTTCAGTGTATATGCACTGAATACATTTCAAAATGCACCTTTACATACCAACATCCGTCTGACCACACCCCCATCTGCTACCTATATAAGCAGGGCTGGGGCCACACACTCATCTCCTTCTCAAATTTCACCACAAGGAAGTGCCTGTTGTATACCTCACTTAACGTGGGAAAGAAAGTATTTATCTGAAGAAAGGAAAACAGAAGACAAGGAGATACGTTGACATTATATCTTTATTTTCTCTCTCACTATTTTCGAGAAAATACGGCGATATTGTCTTCGTCACTGGAGTGTCTGGAAGATGATGATCATTCTGACCTCCACCGGCTTTTTTGTATTAGGGGTTTGCGCCGCTGATATACTCCCCACCTGCAGTCCTCCTTGCTGCGGCTGGATAGGTATTGAACCTCCGGTCATACAGCTGGACTGTGGGAGGCACCGGCTGTTGTGAGAAACCGGTTTGCTTCCGAGCTGGGTGAGTACGGTTTGCTTGCGAGCACTAGTTGTCTGTTAACGCTATGGGGGTTAGCTGACAATTTTATGAAGGCCGGCCCCGGATTGGGGTCCTCTGCTCGGCTTCTTAAGCGGCGGACGGAGGATCTTGGTCTGACGCCCATGATGGTCAACCTAGTGGGCCGCGACCGAGACCTGGTTTGAACCCGGGATTCTCTGGACGAGCGGATGCTTCTCTGTCCCGTGCAGGCCCCATCTTTCACATGAATGTGGAAGTACACCCTAAAGCACGAGGAAAAGTGGGCATGGATCTTCGTTATCGGGAGTTCCATGCTCATGTCGGCTGCAGCCCATACAGGAATTGTGCCGACTCCGCTGCATGTCTGGTAAATCACTGTTGAAAACTGTGTTTGACATTTCTTTTTCTCTTCCCTCTTAGGATGGGGAGGGACTCAGGCGGCGGCCTGTCTGAAGTGTGGCTTATTATGTCGTTGTGTACAGTTCAGGTGATAGCTGCTTAGCTGGCGTGCTAGTTTGTGGCCTACTGTTGTTAGCCAGTCAGCTGTTAGCTGCGGCGCTAGCTCGTTGTGTTCACTAGGCTAGTGAGCGTTAGCTTGTTGCTATCAGTCGGGCAGCTGTTAGTTTAATGCTACACTGTTGAACGTTACTGTGACTATAACATGCCTTAAACACTCTGACTACGACGTCATCTTTGACAGAGGATGTTAGTCGACCCTACACCCGGGTGCCATGCCAGCGAGGACTTTGTCAACATGGAGAACGGCGGCTGGGTGGCATAGCGGACATTACCCTCGTCACCAACGCAGGAGATGCTGGGTTCGACTCGGTGTCCCGTTGACCAGTGTTGCAGTCCTCTCGGCCTGCGCTCAGGGTGAAGGTAGGAGTCCTGACCGGACTTTAAACACTTCTTCTTTTCTTCCCTTCTAAAATGTTTTGTAATAACGATGTTTCCAAAACGTGTGTTGCTGCAATACATTGAGGATACGACGCGTGTTGTGTGTGAATTGTCTTGTCACAATGCAAAGCTTCTCTCTCCATAGAAAATCGGCGTTGTTTTTTACATGTGTAAAAATGAACTGGTTAGTTGTGATGAGAACATTTGTATGTAACGTGGGTGAACTCACAACTAAGAGGGTTAATTAACCTGTGAAGCTATGCTTAGTGACATGTTCTTGGCCATGACTAAAGGTGTGCCACAAGGTTCAGTTTTGGGTCCTGTCCTTTTTACAATTTATATTAATGATATTGTTTCTTCTTTGTATGGATGTCATGCCCATTTGTATGCTGATGACACAATTGTGTACTGTATTGCAGACTCTGTACAGCTGGCCTTTGAGAAATTGCAACTTTCCTTTTATGCTCTACAGGATGCCCTTACTAGTCTTAAATTGGTTCTTAATGCTAGTAAGACAAAGTTTATGTTATTTTCAAGAGCAAGGAATATTAACTTTGATGATGTGAGGATATCTACTGTCAGTGGCTCTTGTATAGAGAGAGTCACTGAATATAAATATCTTGGCCTGTGGCTCGACGAGAAATTAACATTTAAGTTCCATGTGGAAAATCTTGCCACTAAACTGCGACAGAAAATTGATTCCCTGTACAGAAACAGATCCAATTTTCCTCTATTTAGTAGAAAAAGAATTGTGGAATCAGTCTTCTTATCAGTTTTGGACTATGGTGATGTAATTTATAGGCATGCTGCGGCATCAACTCTTAAACCTCTGGATTCTGCATATCACTCAGCTCTTAGATTTATAACTGGTGACAGATATGATACTCACCATTGTGTCCTGTATGATAGGGTGGGTTGGCCTTCTCTTGCAGAAAGGCGCAATAAACACTGGTATTTATTTATTTTTAAAGCCCTTATTGGTAAACAACCTGTTTATATCTCCTCGCTGTTAGATTGGAATATTGGAACCTATTCAACTCGATCGAATGACTGGATGATTCTTAGGGTCCCTCAAGTTTGTTCTGAGCTAGGGAAGTCAGCCTTTTCCTTTGATGCCTCTAACTCATGGAATGTCCTTCAACTCACGCTAAAATTGGAGGTTCTCCCTTCCCTTGGAATGTTTAAATGTATGATTTCAGACCATTGTGTGACTACCTGTAACTGTTTTAGTTGATATTTTAAAATTATTTTTATAAACGTTTTTAATTTTTTTTACTCTGGTGTTTAAATTTCTGTGAATATTGTTTTTATTATGTACTGTACAATCGTCGTTTCTGTAAATGAGGGAAACCTCAGATGCTTACGATTTTAAATAAAGGTTGAAAAAAAGAAAAAAAAAATTATTGAGGAATGAATCTTTTTCTCAGCCTGTGATGACAATGAACAGCATGTTCACATATTAACAGGGGTACCTGTTCAATCTGGTCGTATCAAGGGTAAGGTAGGAGGGGTGTCCCCCCCCCGGTTTCCCTGGGGCTTCCCCCCCCTCCTCTCAGACATGTTTGTTTACAATATATTGTGTCACTGTGTTTGAGGGGATACGATGTAACCCTCAGCTTAAGTTGCTGGGGTTGTGCTTCCGCTTGAGAAACTATTCTTTTCCTAAAGAGAAGGTTGTTTGGTCACTTATCATGTATGCTTAGCAAGGACTGTAGCCAATACTTAATCAAGGACTTATGTCTCTCTCGTTATGAAAAACGGCGTTCCTCTGTAGTAAGAGTGTACTTTTGCCATTTTTTGTTGTGATGAAGGGTTGTGTGTCATTGTGATCTACAACTGGGTTAGGTTTGGCCCACATAAGCACATGTGTAAGTCTGGACCAGGGATCTTAAAGGGGCCCTCTCTGTTCCGTGTTTTTTCCTTAGTAAAAGATAGCAGGTTAGCACATGAGCTATGTGAAGCTGTTAGATGCTTCATGTAGCATGCTATGACTGGGTCATGCTCCACATCGTATCAGGGGTGAGGGGTCGTAAAGGGGTGAACTGGTAATCCTTGCCTCCCCTTTTCTGATTGGTCAGGGGTTAAAACCCCCTGTCCTTCAGGGTTCCTGTCACGTTGCTGTTCGACACGTTACAGGGTAGGGGGGGGGGGGGGGAGGGAGTTTCCTGGTCCCACGCCCTGAAAAATTGGGCGTGTGCACCGCGGAAATTCCCCCGCCATAGAGTACGTCACTGAGCGCGTCTCTATTGGTACGACTTCCGTGAGTTGTTCAGGTTCCATGTTATGGATCTGTTTCAGGGAGTTGTCAGAGCTCCTCCTCACGAAGCTCCTCCTCAGTGAGATGTGCCTTCTGTGAGTTCCGACTCTCCATCCCAGTGAGGGAGCCTCCTCAGAGTTTCAGAGCCTCCTCCTCAGATTGTCAAGGTGAGTAGAACTTCAAAAAGGAGTTCTGCTCTATTGTATGTGTATTCGATTAAATTCGATTATTGAGTGTGTATTGGTTCAGTGCCTCCTCCTCGGATAGCCCTAACCCAAGTGTTATATAGCTCAATGTTGCAATATTTCTTTTCAATCTATACAGCTCACGTGGGAAGTCTCTCTGGGCATTCCCGTCTCCTCCCTGTGGCGAGGGTAGCGGGATGTAAAAATGTAAAAAAAAATTACCCTCAGCTGCGTCACGTGGGATTCATGTCAGTCTGTGTTTCTTTCTTTTTTAATAAAAAGAGGAAAGAACATGAAGCACGACGGCTCCTTGTCGTTCTCCCAGGCGACTTGTAGGAAAAATGTCTGGTGTCTTGTTAGACTATCTATTGATGTGTTTGGGTCTCGACGCGTACATAGTGCTGGCTCGGGGTGTTTCTGATAAGAATCACGCATGAGGCTGGTACGCCTTGGTTGCTCGTTATTAAAACGGCGTTTTTATAGGGCAACTGGGATGGAGGTTTTCTCTTCCGAGCGCCTGTTACTATGTCTCGACGAATTCTCGTTCATATCTGGGGGATGTTAACGGAATAGATCAAAACATAGGTAGAGGGGTCTCACGCCCTTGGGGTGGGCCACTGAGCGCGGTACGAATGGGACCGTCTGGGTGGTGCCCTCTTTTCGTGTTTTAGATCGACACGCGTACCTACCCCCTCTCTTGGAGTGGGGATGTCGGCGTGATTAGGGCACTGGACTGGTTCTGGTCACCCTGGTCCAGTTCAGTTAATACGTTCTCCGCCGGGGACGCAGATCTGCTGTTCTGGTACCCTGAGGGACTTGTGCTTTTTTCGGGGGGAAAAATGCCGGGTCGGCCCGGGTGTCACAGGGTTGGGCGTTATGGAGATCCTTTGTTGGGTACATGTTGTACCCTGCGCTATCATGAAGGGGCTGGTTCTCCATTCTTTTCGCTCCTCTCTTACGCATGGCGAAGAGGGGGCTGTTGGGGTGGTCTTATGGACCTCCTCTGGCATCCCTGTGTGCCGCCGGGCCCGGTCCGAAGTTGTGTTTCGTCGACCCGTAGGCCTGGAATAACCCCTTTTTGAAAACTGAAACACTTGTACTGCGGTATAGCCAGTGTATACCCGCAGGTGTGTTTTGGAGTTTTTTCTTGAGGGGTTATAGGAACAACCACCGCATGTGGTACCACAAGGGTGGTTGATTCCCTGGTGTGTTGGAGCAGAGTCAACTCCCGGGTTACCCGGTTGAGTGTGCCCCTGCACGTTCATGACGTCTGCCAATCGTGTCAGCCTTCTCTGCCTCGGCCCCTCTGGAGAGTCTGGGTTTTTTGGTGGAGGCTTTGTCATGGTGTACAACAATGCCAGCATACGCCCCTTCCGCCGGGGGTGCTGTTTTCAGTTGACCCCTTTGGCGCCTGTCTTGTCCACAGTGCTCCAGGCTCGGGTCAAATGCCTGCTACCTGGATTGAGAGATCGACCCCTTCTGGTGGTCGTCTCCCCGGTGCGCTGCCTGCTCCCGCTGTAGTGTAGCCTCTTGAGTGCTTCGAGTTACAGCCATGCTGACTGCCTGAGTGTGCCAGGGTCAGTGTGCCAGGCGGCGTGCTAGTGGGGGGAAGGGCCCGCACTTGGAGGGGCCCTGTCCGAATATGCTGGCGATGTGGGGGGCGGTGTCACTAAGTGACCGCTTGGTGAGGTCTTGATGCTGTGGCGTCGTTGACCTCTCCGGGCCGCTAAATCTTTAAAGGCGGCCCAAGAGCCCTTCCGCGTTTCTCTGATTGGCCGCGACGCCCCACGTGACAACGCCGCCACGCGTCTGCCGCGGAGCTCTGCCGCGGCATTATGCAGCCGTAATTCCCCCTCTTTCAACATCGACGGTTAGCTCAACTGGTTCGCCGCCTTGCTGTGGATCAGGCGGTGCGTTGGTGACAAGTTCGAATCCCTTCAATTATTTTTTATTTTTTAACGTGCATTCTTTCGCCGGTTAAGTTTAGGCATTGTTTCGGAGTTGGTTAAGGTTAGGGTTAAGTTTAGGCATTGTTTCGGAGTTGGTTAAGGTTAGAAGGGTTAAGTTTAGGCGCTGTTTCGGAGTTGGTTAAGGTTAGAGTTTGTCTTAGAGCATGGCAATATTATTTCGGAGTTGGTTAAGGTTATGGTTAAGTTTAGGCATTGTTTCGGAGTTGGTTAAGGTTAGGGTTAAGTTTAGGCATTGTTTCGGAGTTGGTTAAGGTTAGAAGGGTTAAGTTTAGGCATTGTTTCGGAGTTGGTTAAGGTTAGAGTTGGTCGCAGAGCATGGCAATAGAATGCAGCCTATTTCCGCTCTGCCGCTCCGCGGCAGACGCGCGGCGGCGTTGTCACGTGGGGCGTCGCGGCCAATCAGAGAAACGCGGAAGGGCTCTTGGGCCGCCTTAAAAGTAGAGGCCTCCGGGCCCCCTTTTTCCGGGAGATCCAGTCCCTTCAGTGGGTCTGGGTCTTCCTTCGCGCTCCGCTGCTACGGCCTTGCCACGGGGTTGAATTTGCTCTTGACCCTGTGATTTTGGGGGCAGTAACGAGGTTTGTTCCTTCCGTTCGTTCCCTGGTGGCATGCGGGTTGTGCGTGTGCGTAGTCGTGGGGTCAAGCCATGGTCTGCTCACCCTGTGCGTTGAGTTGTTCGAGTTTCTCTTCGCACGGTCGGATCCGTCTCCCTCCCGTCCTCCAATAGGGAGGGTATCCTCCATTAGGGAGGGTCGGGGGGGCTCGGTCCTCTCCGGTCTGATGGTTGTGGGGGGCCTTAGCGGGGTACATTTGTCGAGCTTTTAGCTCCCGCTCAGCTCCTGTTATGCAATATGACGCTGAGCGGAAGCTAGCATGATATAGAACGTAAGGTTATGAATATAACCAAGTTCTATGAATGCTAGTGACGCTCAGTGTCTAGACACCACTGCGGCCCTTGATTTTTCATTGTGGTGACATTTTTTGGGAAGGAGATGAGTGTGTGGCCCCACCCCTGCTTATATAGGTAGCAGATGGGGGTGTGGTCAGACGGATGTTGGTATGTAAAGGTGCATTTTGAAATTTATTCAGTGCATATACACTGAAGCGAGATATATGCAATATGACGCTGAGCATCACTAGCATTCATAGAACTTGGTTATATTCATAACCTTACGTTAACCCTTTCACTGCCACATGACAAAAGGTTAACCCTTTCACTACCACACTACAGAAGGTTAACCGTCTGTAGTGTGGTAGTGATAGGTTAACCTTCTGTAGTGTAGTAGTGAAAGGGTTAATGAGAGATGAGTAACCCAGGAGGGGGGGGGGTCTGTGAGAGGTCTGCAGAGTGGCACAAAACTCAAAATTCTCATTGTCTCAACTTTCCCATGTGTATGTTATTGTAGAAAGTACAAGTAGAAAGAAATGTATCAGCTGTTATGAAGTGTTCATTTTTACATTTTAAATGATACATTTTTGAACGATACAACGTTGACATTTAGCTCCAAATTTTACTTTAACCAGCTGGTTGTATTTGTCTAGACTTAACCTTTTATAACCACTAACCTAACCTAAACCTTAACTTAACCTAAACCATAACTTAACCTAAACCTAACCACTCCTCATCCTGAGACAAATAGGATCTCCATGGATACTTCTGCCATCAGCTCTGGAAAAATATGGGACTCTAGGAAGTTACTGGAGTGAGAGTCATGGAGTCATGTTTAGGGTCTTAGAAACATGTAGACATTTAAAACTCGGAATGTCATTCAGCTGATTTTTTTGTTATATTTTGGGTGCATACTGATGTTTTCTTTTCATTTGACAACGTACAGACAACTAGGGTGGGCTAGGCTAGCAATTTGGCTAGTTTTGACATCAGATTATGAAAATATTTTGTTTACAATATTGAAATTGACATTCCGGATTTTTAAGCAGCTGATTGCTATTGCACATGCCACTTTGGTTAATGACATTGTGAATGCCGTGGCGTTCTCAGTGAGGACATCACCATATTCCTTTTCATTGCTGATTGCACTCTTCACTATATCTAACCTCGGGCCGATGGAGGAGACATGGTAAGACACTGTAAGACACAGTAAGACACGGTAATACATGGTAAGACATGGTAAAACATGGTAAGACACAGTAAGACACGGTAAGACGCGGTAAGACACTGTAAGACACGGTAAGACACGGTAATACATGGTAAGATGCATAAGATGCAGTAAGACATGGTAAGACATGGTAAGACACAGTAAGACACGGTAAGACATGGTAAGACACGGTAAGACTTGGTAAGACACGGTAAGACATGGTAAGACATGGTAAGACATGGTAAGACATGGTAAGACATGGTAAGACACGGTAAGACATGGTAAGACATGGTAAACACTCAGCAGGATTGGGATAATTTGACCTTCAATTCAACCTTTAAAATTAAAATACTTTAAAAAAAAACGTTTGGCATGAAAAGGTTGTAGGCTACTATCCAACCTACTGGCAAGTAAGTGGAAATGGATGTTCTATTGTCAGCAAGTAAACAACTATTTCTATTTCAGAATTATAATTTACTGAATGGAAAGTGAGTTGATCCCTCTTTGTGAAAGTGAATTGATCCCACTTAGTGAAAGTGAATTGATCCCACTTAGTGAAAGTGAGTTGATCCCGCTTAGTGAAAGTGAGTTGATCCCACTTAGTGAAAGTGAGTTGATCCCGCTTAGTGAAAGTGAATTGATCCCACTTAGTGAAAGTGAGTTGATCCCGCTTAGTGAAAGTGAATTGATCCCACTTAGTGAAAGTGAGTTGATCCCGCTTAGTGAAAGTGAATTGATCCCACTTAGTGAAAGTGAGTTGATCCCGCTTAGTGAAAGTGAGTTGATCCCACTTAGTGAAAGTGAGTTGATCCCGCTTAGTGAAAGTGAATTGATCCCACTTAGTGAAAGTGAGTTGATCCCGCTTAGTGAAAGTGAGTTGATCCCGCTCAGTGAAAGTGAGTTGATCCCACTTAGTGAAAGTGAGTTGATCCCGCTTAGTGAAAGTGAGTTGATCCCGCTTAATGAAAGTGAGTTGATCCCGCTCAGTGAAAGTGAGTTGATCCCACTTAGTGAAAGTGAGTTGATCCCACTTAGTGAAAGTGAGTGGATCCCACTTAGTGAAAGTGAGTTGATCCCTGGTAGAGAATGTGGAGTTGATGTCATGTGGGCGGAGTTGCTGTTGCCTGTTGTTGCCTGTTGCCTGTTGTTGACTGTGTGTTGACAGGCGTGTTGGAAGTGTTGGAAGTGTGAAGAGCTGCTACAGAAGACCATCTTGGGCATTTAGCAGTTTTAGCGATTTCACACAAACTGATGTAAGTGAACCTTCCAAGATGGCTAACACGGCATCCGTAACCCTGCCCCCACTTCACATTCTGTATAGAGGCTGATACAAAGAGATCACATATAACAGTATTCCTCTCAGCAAAGCACACTTCAGCAGAAGATGGTTAAAGGCATTAAAGACACAAAGTGTTGCTGTTTCCAACAACAGTAACAGCAGCTCTCAGCCCTCAGCTCTGAGCCGGACTGTGATGTATATATATATGATGTATATATATATAAAATATATATATGGGGCGCGTGGCCTGTCCTCCGTGGAGTTTGGGGGTGGGGGCATGGGATTTGCTGGTTTCCTTGTGGTGGTGAGGTCGCCGGGACCGGGGGAGATGGTGCGTCCCGGATTGGTATGTGGTGGGGATTGATGTGTGGGGTGTTTGGGGGACTGGCTGTTTCAGGGAGGTTCACATCCCTTTGAGTACTTATTTTATGCCTATTCTTATGTCTGCATGTTTACGTTGCACTACTTTTATTGTCTTTTATACCTATTCTTATGTCTGCAATTTATGCAATGTTTTTTTTATTACGTCAACTATATGCTGATTTTATGCCTATGTTCATCTTATACTAATTGCTGTGGGGCACTCTGGACTGCGGTCCATGTATGAAAAGTGCTATATAGATAGAGTTATTAATATTTATTATTATATTGTAAAAAATGTATACATTGAAAAGTCTCGACAACATTGAAAATGAGGGTGACCTCAATTGTCCTTTCGAGAATAAATAAAGGTTTGAATTGAATATATACTGTATAATTGTTTGAAGTGTAAAATGTCTTATCTTTCTGAAATCCTCCCGCTTCCATATGAACCTCTCTGACACTCTGAGAACGAACAAGCCCAGTGGACTCAACAGCCTAGAGCACATCAGTCTCATACTGTAAGTCCTGTAAGCTCTCAAGACTACACTGTCCCTGGGACAGAAATTCACAATTGAAAAGCAACACAAGAATGGATTTTTTTTGGTCACGTTTCCCCATTTCATTGTCTGACCCTGCAGGGTTCCTATATAACCTAGATCATAATCTTCCGAAGACCTTGGTCTGACCTTGTCAGGGAAACAGGCTCTTTTCATATGAGCATCATCTTACACAAAATAAATCAGAGTCCTCCTTTCTGTCAAAGACCTGTTTAATAATGTAAATAGTAGGAATTGTCTCCAGGGGAATAGATGTGGGTGTAACGCTTTTAACAGAGCATTAAATGCAAAACAGTCTATAGTAGGTGAAATGTACGTTTACATGTGTGTGCGTGTGCGTGTGTGTGTGCATGAGGAGAAGTGAGACAGAGTGACAAAGAATGAGAGGGAGTGGATTTTGTGTGTGTGTGTGTGTGTGTGCGTGCGTGCGTGCGTGCGTGCGTGCGTGCGTGCGTGCGTGTGTGCGTGCGTGCGTGCGTGCGTGTGTGTGTGAGTGTGTATGATGAATCAGAACCAGGTCACCGGTCAGTGATCAGAACACAGGACATCCATCCTTTATAATTTCACAATATCACACACTTGTGTGTCTCCCAGCTCTTTATTAATGGTAGGATACAAAGCTTGTTCCTTCTCTGTCTATTACCATAATGATGTGTTTGATTGGCAAGTCTGTGTATGGCGTTTATGGCCTCAAACCAGGGAAAGGGGTATTCAGCAGGCGGAGAGGGTCGTCGTTGCTGATGGTTCCCAGCTCTAATGGGAGACTCCAAATGGGGTGAAGCAGGAGCGTCGTGTCATACTTGGAGTTCCCCAAGGCTCACTTCTAGGCCTATTAAAATTCATGAGATACTATTAGCATAAGCATGAGAAAGATACATCCTAATGGAGCATCAGTGTTTTTTTTCTCTTTTCTTTTTTTACTTCACATTTCAAATGAAAAAGGACGTAAGCACCCTAGAAACAGCTACATTAATGTCTAATGGATAGCTGCTGTTGGCTCATGCCATCTACTGTATGATGGCTATACTTTGAAGTAAATATTTTATTTATCTATAGTGGACGTGGACGGATCTTGTAAGCGAGTGAGATAACATTTTGTTTCTTGAGTGAGAACGTGTCATCAGAGTATTTAAAGGCATTCTGTCCCCAAAGCGCAGTTAAGCTGCAGCTGAGCCCGGCCGCGTATAGTTTTTTACCAACCCATTTCCAGTTCCGCGTTCGCTTTCTGCGATCTGATTGGCCACTGACGTTTCTGGTCATGTGACATGTGCGCCCAATCGCGTGACGCCTGTGTCTTTGCCCATTTCCACCTCGCACAGCCTGCAAACTACCTAACGCCTAGTTTATCACTGGTTAAGCTTAGGCGACTCTTTCGAAGTTGGTTAAGGTTAGAGTTTGGAATCAGGGCTGGTGTTCTATCGCCCTGCTCTAAGACAAACTCTAACCTTAACCAACTTCAAAAGAGTGCCTAAGCTTAACCGGTGTAGAAACAGGCATCACACGATTGTCATGTCACACGACCAGAAACGTCAGTGGCCAATCAGATCGCAGAAAGCGAACGCGTAACTGGAAATGGGTTGGTAAAATACTATACGCAGCCCGGCCGCCTGTAGGCCTGAGGAGGGATTCACATTTAAACATTTCAGACACTCAGTCTGCACACACCAACCCAGTGTCTCTCTTACTCCACACACTCACACTTCACCGCCATTCAACAATGTGTCGTTACTGTACAGTACATTAAGAATGCTAATGAAATACTGCATCTGCTGCTCCTCAGTTGAATCCAGAAGCTCTCCTCTGAATCTTTGTCGTTACTTCACGCACACAATTCCAGGTTGTGTTTGTTTCTACAATAGGCTCTTGGCAACAAATCCCTGTGGCAAAAAACGAATTCTGTCATTATTTCATGGGTTTGACGATTGTCTGTGGTTACGTTTGGTTCTCTAGATTTTTTTTTAAATCCCCTTTTAATTAGTTAGGGCTCAAATACTACGATGCATCGGCAGTTTACTGTGTAACAAAAATACCCAGAAGTAGGGATTCTGACGGTTTACAAAAGTACACAAAAGGGTCATAATTGAGAGAGAGAGAATAAGAAAGAGACACAATAACAGAGAGAGAGAGAGATGGTTGTTGAACTGAAAAGCCTCTTCACAACAAGCTTGCATGAAACTCTTGGGCGAATCCACAAAGAATGGATTGTGCGTGCAGTGCTAATTGCACCCTTAACACTTTCAGCGCCAGCCATTATATCCATCCTTGTAGTCAATGTGCCACGCTTTAAAATATAGGGATTTTCACTGTGCGTCACGATGTTTGCAGAGATATATCTATATTCTATATTATAGCTATGGAGACAATACTATGGCTCATTTGACAGTCACTATCTCTCGTCCAACATGTACAAAATAGTAACTTTTTTCATGTATACATTTGTGTGTTATCCCGTCGTGAATATTGTATAGTTTCAGAGTGATCCTGGCTAATTCCTGGAAGCTGCGTTATGGAGCGATATGTGAATTTTGCTAAAGGCGTTCACGTTGCTTGCCTGGACACGTTACTATTTCCAAATCGAAGGTATATAATAGGTATTATGTTTCATCATGAATGCACCATGCAACAATATTCCAATTGTCTGATCGGGATTTCCAGTATTGCTGTCCATCGGGTCCCTGACATGAACTGGCACAAAATATGCATGAAGTGTGCTGAACGTGTTCCAAAGTGCTCGGATGAAGCGATTCACTTGGCTTGGTCTAAATTCTCCACCCGGACCATATACAATGTAACACACAGTGTTTCAAAGGGTAGGCGATACTGCCACCTAGCAGGATTCGGCCGGTATTGCACTCTCGGGGTCTCAGAATGAGTTCCAATGGTAACACCGAGGTCAGTGAGAGTGTATCGGATATTAATCTTATCAAGTGGGCAGAAAAGTGGCAATTTTTTAACTAGAACTTGAGGACTGCATACTTTTTTTGCAAACCAAAACAACATACTTTATACTTGCATGAGCCTGGTCTTTTTTGAAAGATGACATTCTGAAGTTTCTGATTCCACTCACTTTTAGTGCTAACCTAATAGAGTAACATAGGTCTGAACTTGAGTTGTAGAAAAACTTGTTACTTAAGTTTTTCTGTAGTAGTTAGTAGTCCAGAGGTAGTATTTCCCCAGAAGGTGGTATGGCTTACAAATCCAAACGGAGCCATAGCCTGAAGCCTTATGTAGTACATATCCGAATTTCATAAAGAACTATTCAGAAATGTGTGATTAGGAGTGATTTTGGTAAACTGTGTACAAAGAAAAACTCAGTTTTCTCATAGACTTCAATTCATTCGGCTGTCTTTCTCTTCCTGTTTTCGTGTTTTTTTGTAGTTTTTTTTTTGTAGTTTTTTTTAGTTTTTTAGATTCATACATGTGGGGTATCATTGGAAAGCCATACTCATTGTCATTGGCTACAACGATCCACAATCATTTTCGAGATCGGATCTAGATTGACGGAACTACTGCAGCCTGAGTCGGGAGTGGTATTTTGCGCAAAACCGTGTACTTTGCACAAGCCTCAAATACCGGCATGTAACTCGAGAACTGCTGAACTAGGGGTCGCCAAAGTGCCGGTTGCAAAAAGTCCGAAAAACGTCCCACATATGGGCTGTCGCAGGCTAAGAGGATTTATTAAAATCAAATAAAAGAAAAAACGATGAAAACGATCGAAAACCCAACTATACTCTGGGTTTGGCGCTCAACGCATGGCGAGATAACCCAACTATAGTTGTGGTTGGCCGTGAATTTAACTGCGCGTGTTTAGCATGCGATATCTGCTCCGTCTTTGCACGTGAAGTTACAAATCGTCTGTGACTTTGTAAACGACGAAGGTAAATGACTAACTCACGGCAAGAAAGTAGACGCTTGGATACGGGTTGAAATTAAATGGTTTTCAGGTTCTCCAGTTGATTTATTTCAGCAGAGCAGCAGCGGTAGAATTACATCAGGTTCACAGGATATCAGAATCTCTCAGTGACACACAGCCCGGTTCTGTCGTGTGTGTTCCCAATGGTAAATACAGTGAGCTATATAAGCAATTTCTTGACCCCCGTCCTTACCAAGGATCGACTGGTCCACACTAGCATAATGACAATACATTTCTTTGATAACAAAAGGAGGACTTTCGCTCCAGACATTAATATGGTAATTCAATCAGTCTGGCTCAGTGTCAAATGTGATCTGGTTAAACCGGTGTGTGTGTTCGTGTGTGGTTGTGTGTGTGTGTAGTTGTGTGTGTGTGTGTGTGTGTGTGTGTGTGTGTGTGTGTGTGTGTGTGTGTGTGTGTGTGTGTGTGTGTGTGTGTGTGTGTGTGTGTGTGTGTGTGTGTGTGTGTGTGTGTGTGTGTGTGTGTGTGTGTGTGTGTGTGAGAGTATGTGTGGGAAATTAAATCAGTCTAGTTTCGTGTGTGTGTCTGCCAAATCACTTTGCATTGGATCCTTCGAGGGGGTGCTGACCAGTTTAACCTGTTGAGTGGTTTGTTCTGGGTTAGACCGCTGGGCTGTTATATAGCATTACTGGCCTCGCGTCTCGCTCTTCGCAATGAGATATCTCTTATCTCCAGCACCTACTGTGCTCATGAACAAAACAAATGCACCCATGCACCTGACCAGGCCACGCCCCAGCGTCCTCCTATAAGACGCCGGACATGGTCACACTCCCCCTTCCTCTTTTTTAGTTTCCATCATGGATGCTGCAGTGCACTCCATGAACTAGTTGTTATGAAATGCAGAGAGAAATTGAACAATGTTGGGTTTTCGCCGGAGATTCACCAGCCCCTGGAATCTTCTCGGCACATCCTAACAGCGCATCGGGCCTGTCCTGGGGTTTCCTCGTCTCGTGACAGCGGACCGAGGGACGTCGCACGGCGGCTAGCTGTCGGGCTAGGTCGCGCACAGGAAGGGCCTGCGCTGCCAGGCATTAATGCTAGCATTTGTGATACTGCTCGTTGTATCGTGAGACAGCCGAGTTGTGTATTGGCGCGAGGGGCAGGATAATTGGGAAAACATGGTCGTCATGACTCTGTTTTGGGCATTTTCCCAGCTATCCTAGTGTGCGCGGCTAATGCTAATGCTACAATGCTGGGTTTCCGTTTCTTGTTCCCCGCCGAGGGCTGTCTTTTTAAAAGGTCTTCCCTCCTCTTAACCATTCATGCTGATGGTCAATCGGTGTCTACTGTTGGGAGTTTTGACGGGGGCTTGGTTACCATTTCATGGGTGGATGGGCTGAGGCCTAGGGCTGGTGTGCTTTTTGTGAATCTATGAATTGTGTGCGGGACTGGTGTTTCTCTGGTCTGCATTCCCTTAACATTGTGTGTATGGGCCATTCTGCAGTGTGTTAGTGGAGTTTTCGTTCATTTATTCATTTACCCCTTCATGGGTGCACCACAGTGGAGGTTGCTGCATTCTAGTGAGGCAGTGCTTTCACTAGTAGTCGTTTTTTGTTGCAGCCACCACTGGTGCTCCGTGCTTGTGAAGCAGGTGGCTTCAGTCCTTTGCCTCTGACATGTTGGAACGGTGTCCCGCCCGGCCGACGCCATGAGGTGAGTTGGCCCGGCAGGTGGGCTGTTAAGCCTATACCGCCACGGTATAGAATTAGCAGCGACTAGTAACATTGTTCGAATTGCTGTTTTTTCTGTAAAAAATGGTGTCGGGTGGCGGGGCCTTAGGGCCAGCTGACATCGAAACATCGCGCAAGGTTTTGACGTTATTAGCTTTGACCTAGCCGCAAGCTATAACCGCAGGGAGGGCTAGGATGCTGTCAACGCTTGTTTACAGACATCTTGGTTGGATCAGTCTCCCCTTGAGGGGGTGAGAAGTGTTTTCCCTCCTCTCCGCAGAGGGACTTTGGTCTTTCCGCAGGAGCGTGGGCAGTATTTGACCTAGGCCCCACACCGCCTCACACTGCGCAGCCAGAGGTGAGGGCGCGGCCTCGCCAGCGGCTGTGGCGAGGCCCTCAACCAGCGGCCATGTTTCCCCCGCCTGAGGTACCCTGGACACAAAGAAAACAGGTGATCGCAAGGCTGATGATTAGATGAGCACGCCCTAAAAAACTGTCGCCGTCTAGCTGTGTCTAGGTCGCTCTCCGGTCACTCCCCCCCCCCCCCAACACCAGCGGGATAAGGGCTCTGATGTGTTTCCTTTGGCTGCGGGCCGCGTGCCTTCAATGAAGCGCAAGCGGCCCCACGTTTTGCTTCTCATGGGGACAGGGGCTGACACCCAGTTGCTGGCTAGGCCTGGGTCTGTCTGTGAGAATGTTGTGCTGTCAAGCAGCTCCCACGCCACACATTCTGCGTCTGTGTTTGGTGAGCCTGGTGTTACGTCTGTCAACTACAAAGGTTGTCAGCAGGGGCCCTCGAGGCCTCTTGAAGCACAGCGCGGGTTCCCCCGACCTTGCTTTCGCCAGGCCGGGTATCACGTTAGTGGTCTGGCAGGCGCGCATGATTTGGGTGGTAGTAATATCACTGCAGGGCTACGGTGTGTAGGAACCCACCATATCGGGCAGTGTGGGGGCCTCACACCTTGCATGTCCAGCTGTAGAACAGTTCCTCAGCAATCCATGCTGGCGAGGTGTTCAGTGGGGGAGCTTTTGTCACCCAGTGTGATGTCAGCTTCCCCCGTATCAAACCGGCCCTTTCTGTCGGGGTCCCCCCTTGCGTGCGATTGCCTCGTTGGTAGTGTCGGGGTGCGGTATCGCAGCTCCACGAGACGCCCTGCTCGCACGGTTGGCGAGTCCAGGGTTGGCAACGCACAGCGGGTGGGACCGGGCCGCCTATCTACAGTTTCTGGCGGACCAGCGCCGAGTGGCGGCGGGTGCGCTTGGGATTATCATCACATATGGCTACAGCAGTGCCATATGTCAAGGTGGATGGAGAGAACGCTGAGGCGGGGACTTGTGTTTACACAACCCCACCCGTTTTCAGGTTTGGTACAGACCCTATTGTCGGGGTCACCAGCAGTGACAGCTCTGGCCGACGAGATCCAATCTCTGTGGGCGAAGCAAGCCATCGTCGTGGTCCCAAAGGAGGACACGATGTGTGGTGTTTCCTCCCGGTATTCTCTGGTGCCCGAGAAATCGGGGGGGGTGTCAGACCCATACTGGACCTGTCCCATGGAAGGTTCAGAATTTTGACAGTCTCCCACCTGTTGAACGCTGTCATGTGGGGGCCTGGTTCTCCTCCATAGACCTGTAGGATGCGTATTCGCATCCCGATCTTCCATCCTAGGGCTTACCTACGCTTCCTTTGCAGGGTTTAGCGTATGAGTACCAGAGGCTGCCGTTCGGCTATTCTCTGGCTCCCCGCATCTTCACCAAGTGCGCGTAGATCGCACTGGGGCCTCTGCGTCGTCGGGGGTTACGAAGTGTATTCTGCCCTGGACGACGTTCTGGTCCTTGGCCGGTCAGGGTAGATCTCCAGGTCTCATACCAGGCAGGTGGTGTCTCACCAGCCTGGGTTTTGCTGTAGACTGGAAGTAGAGTTCTCCTCTTCCCAGTCAACGGGTAGAGTACTTGGGCTTTTTCTAAGCTCAAGGTCTATATGGGCGTCCCTCTCGGAGTGGCAGCGAGTGATTGGGTTCTCGGCGCGCTCGGGAGGTTCCGTCCTAGGATGGTTACGGCGCTGTCCGTGATGCGCCTGCTGCTGGGGTCCCTCTTGGCCTCTTCTTCATGAGGAGGATGCAGAGGTCGTTTTTTCCAGTATGGAAATTGACCCGGTTTGAGACATATGGAAGCGGCTGAAGGTTCCCATGTCAGTACTGGGGGACCTCGTCTTCTGGGGAGGGTCTGGTGCCCTCACCTGCAGGGTCCCCTTGGGCAGCAGGCTGTCACACGTCACGGTCTTCACCAACGCCTCCCTCATGGGATGGGGGGGGACATGTCGGACCAACGCAGTAGGGGGCAGCTGCCATGCTGCCCGGTCTGCGCTACATTCAATGTGTTGGGATTGAAGGCGGTCCTTCTACTCCTCAAACGGCTTGACCACCCTGTGGTGGACAAGCATGTTTTGGTCAGGACGGACAACACAACGTATATTGCTCTTAGCGCCCTGAGGTCCCTTGGTTGGGTTTTCTATGATGAAAACTTTTTTCCTGAGGAAGGGGGAGTGTGACCATGTCCGGCGTCTTATAGGAGGACGCTGGGGCGGGGCCTGGTCAGGTGCATGGGTGCATTTGTTTTGTTCATGAGCACAGTAGGTGCTGGAGATAAGAGATATCTCATTATGGCGAAGAGCGAGACGCTCAGCCAGTATTCATATAACTAGGTTATAGGATAACCTTTAGTTTGTTCTCAATAAACAAATTGGTCTGGGCTGTTTTGTTCTTACACATAATAATAAAAGTATGCTATAATTATTGGTGTTATTTATCTAATAGCCATCAAAAATATACTACACACGCTATCCACTAAGGACATTGCACGGATGAGCTACTAGCGCATATGTGTGCAGTTTGCTCCTGATTTGATCCAGCGCAGTTTGCTCATTTGTATAGAAAGGGGAACATGTTCCGCCCATATTACCTCATTTAAATAGTAGCTAATTGCACCAGACGCAATTACATTTACATTTACATTTAGTCATTTAGCTGACGCTTTTATCCAAAGCGACTTACAAGTTCTGTACGACAAGCCATCAGGAAGAGCACAACTCTATCAGCTGAGTAACAATGTTCATCAAAGTGTTGAGTGCTACAGTGTAGGTTAGTTTATTAGGACAAGTGCATGACAGTATGGTTAGTTAGGGATGCTGATGGAACGCAATTTACCACCTAATTTCACCCGTTGCCCCTCCTCTGTGGATAGCAAACTGTGTTTCAGCGCAATTTGCGCCGGCTTAGCGTTGGAAAAAGCTGTGCAATCCCTTTGTGGATTTGCCCCTCTTTGTTTCCTAACAAAGACGACGTTCACCAGTGGAACCATTTCCCCTTCGCTCCCTCGGCTCGCTGTTCACACCTGAGCGATTAAACTGTGTTTTGTAAACTTGCCCTGCATGTTAAGAGGATCTGGGGTGGAGGCAGCCATAGTGATCCTTTGCCACGCTCACACTTGCATTCTTAAACAAGACGGCATCAATTAGCAGGTTGACAAATGAAAATTATAATACGTAATAAATCGTAAGAAAGGAGGGACACACACAACAGCACACACAACCACAACCACACACACACAACCACACACACACACACACACACTATACACTATTCTACTATACACTAAATTGCCATTCTCTTCTGGACTGGCTGATAAACAAACAAACCAGAATGTTGTGAGAACTACTGTATGCTGACGACTTTAGTGTTCCAACTTGATGACCTGAAAAAGCAACCACTGTCTCCCCAACATGGAAGGAGAATAGGTCCAAACACACTGTGCCTCCAGTCACCATCACTGGAGCAGTTCTGAGTGTTGTTTATACTCCTCTTCAGAAAGTTGGATGATGTTCCACTGTCAAACATCTCTGCCCAAAGAGGAAGTAAACTAGTCGCTGCTACCTACACACAGTATTTGCCCTTAATATATTTAATGAATTATATTATATTAATTGTTCCCTTATCTTTTTTAGTCTACTTTATAAATAAGAACCCGGAAATGACTTAGAGAAAGATCCAACGAGGACGCTAGAACACTAGGGGATGCTAGGATGCTAGGGGACGCTAGGGGACTAGGATGTGAGGGCGCTAGGACCAGAGGTGCAGTGCTCATACCACGCAGTACCACGCCGTTCCACCACTTTTCTGAGCAGAAGCACGCGCACGCACATGCACACAAAAATGCGCTCACAACTTTCACTCGACTTGTCGTGCCGTGCGCCAAGTACCGGTACTTGTCTAGCTACTTGTCTTTGCATAACAATAGCATAACAAAGAACGAGAAGAGCCAAACCAAAATACAAGCCCTGTGGGGGTTTGCTTGAGCTGTGGAACCTCTCACTATGTGACAAATGGTCCCAACTGGAAGGATGAGACATTTCTTAAGTTGTGCTTTAGAAGGAAACTGTCCTTCTGTAAACTGTAAGTTACATTGTGTGAAGTGTCACAGCCAACTAGTGACACTGGTTAATTATGACATCCTGTTCTTTCTGTCAATTGTGGGATGTAAAAGGTTTAAGCATATGTTTATGGTATATATCTATTTTAAATCTAGGCATATGTTACTGTATGTGTCTAGATGTGATATGTATTCATATATATATATATATGTGTATATGTATATATATGCATATACGCTTTGCACAAGTATCTAGGCCTGGGCTGGTAATGCCCAGTCAGAAAGGAGTTGAGAAGAAACACGGCAGAAACGCGGAATGGAATGCAGCATGCATTGACCTTGCAGCAGGGGAGCCTGCCAAATTAACCCTTGCCTGTCTTGGCAGAGGAGAGAAAGCCATGCAAGCATGAGGCAAAGAACCATTGTACACTGTAGACTACAGGATACATGTATTATGCTTGGGCATGTCAATCAGTGTTTAAAGTATATGAGTATTGAATGGTACAGGTATATATATCTGTATATATCTGTATTAGTGCTGTCAGGCGATTAAAAAAATTAATCTAATTAATTACAGGATTTGTAATTAATTAATCTAATTAATCGCATTTTAATCGCATAACCATTTTATGCCTGATATTCTATATTCTATAATCATATTTCAAATTGCATGTGTCCGGATGGCAGAATTCAGTACTGTATCTACAAAACCTTCTGTTTGATCATCTTCCATCTATTAATTTGCTTAGATTTTTCAGGTCTGGTCAATTTGAGCATGGTGTTATTCACAGTCAAAGATAACAAAAAAATATTGATATTCTCATTTGGTTCATTACAATTTACTCAAAATAAAATTTTCATTCAATCAATCACAGCGCAGATTGAGTGATTGAATGAAAATGTTATTAACAGATTGCAGAATGGGTACAATACAGTACGGCTCAATACACACAATTGTTAAGGGGATGCAGATCAGAGAAAGACTTTCGTCTTGTTTACATCAGGGTCCCCCATTTTCAATTCATAATGAATTGTAAGTAAGGGTGCAACTTGCACTGTGCAATCCATTCTTTGTGGATCTAGCCCACAGTATTTCTGACACTGGGAATACATTCCCTGAGATTCATAGATGTCCCTAGAATCAGATACCAAGAACATGCAAATGGACCATATTAAAAAACATCTGTAAATGTGTATTCTACATTCTTATGGAATGAATGAGATACAAAAAAAATATTATAAAAAAAAAAAAAAAAAATTGTAATTAATTTTGAGTTAATTTTCATAACGCGATAATTTGCTGTGTAATTAATTAATCTAATTAACGCGATAAACTGACAGCCCTAATCTGTATATATATATATATATATATACGCGTATAAGACTATTCATGCAAGAAGTGTATTCATGTATTGTACATTACACAGGGGATTTGCTTCCATCTCAATACTGACTGGACCCCTCAGGAATGTGCTTACGGGGCCTCTGCTCCAGCTAGAGACAGAGGGACTTTCCACAATATCGTACTCTGTTCCAGCAAAAACGTTACAAGTACTTTTCAAGTTACAACCCAGTGGAGTAGACGGCAGCCAATGACAACTAGGAGGGGAGGAGAGTTAGTCCTTATGTGTTATACGTTGATTGGATGGTAGAAATTACATCACTGTATTTGGACCAATAGCGAAGAGATCTGGGGCCCTTTATAAAGGCCAACTTGCCAGATCACAGACAGACTTTTCAGATTTTGCTTGCAGACACCTTTTTTCAAAGTGGAGTCCCCAGGACAAAGCTTTGTTTTTTTAGCTCATTTGCTCTTTTGCTCAAAATGACAAAGAGAGTTTTTTTGCTATGAGACAGATAGAGTTTTTACAAGAGTTTTTGAGATGGAGGTTTTTTCAGATTCAAGCAGATTTTCACCTTTGACTTGATACACCAGGCAGCATAGGCTATGCTATCCTATAGAATATGACGTTTTATTTATATAATATTTTAAACTGTATTGGACATTTCCAATACAGTCTTTTTTTTGTAACTTCCTTAAATAAAAATGACTTTTTATAATATCCATTGAGTTCTTGGACTGATTCCTGCCAGCAATGCCAGCAATACCGGCCGCGCCCTGCAAATTCCTTGAGGTGACTATGTTACGGATTGAATCAGTTGCGGGTTAATGCTTTTCAGCTAAAGTTATATATTATAATATGCTATTGACGGTAGTAATGCTTGGTTTCACTGTCTGTTGTTTGTGGGTTCCGGTATCTCGGTGTTCGATAGGCTCTGTCAGGTACCAGTGGGAAATCGATTATCTAATCACTGCAGGATTGGATGGTCAGATGCCACTGACGGACGGGCCTGTCGGATTGACAGGAGGTATTGGGGCGTGCAAATAATGATTACGTGTTAGTACGCTAATATGGGTAGCATTAAAGGCATTTCGTAAATTGATGATAATAATAATGGTAATGATAATAATAATATTATAGTATTACAGGCCTTCCCTCACAAATGAGGACGGTGATGATGGTGGTGGTGAAGTAATATCACCAAGCTTTCAAATGATTGTTAGTACGCTAATGTTACATTATTAACAGTAGTAATACTTATTAAAAGAGTATTAATACAACCAAGCTTTCAAATGATCAGTATTACATGCCTTCCCTCACAAATGAGGATATTGGCGGTGTTATTATAGGCAATAAGAGTTCTCCTAGACATACATTCGGTTTATTACAAACAAGAAGAGGTTAACAACTCTTCTATGCTTACATTTCATATCAACTGGATATAACTAACTAGTGACTATGAAGTAAGCTTGATAGAAATAGTAATTGACTCGAGAACTAGGCGAGTTTAGCACCTCGCTGGGGGATATCGAGCGGCCAAAGGGTTATATCTCAAGTAAGTGACCTGCGATAACTAGAGACAAGCCCGTCGGCTCTTATCATGGCGTCCCTGCGTTTGGGCTGAAATCGGTAAAGGATAAACAGCCAAATAGAATAAAATAAACTAGAAATATTGAAAACGGAGAACCGGGAAATGAACAGACTACAAAAGCGAGTTTAAACCTTAATTGAAGGTGCTCTTATTAGCACCTAGGGAGCTAAAACCTTCCGCTTTAGAATACACCAGACAAAGGATATTGATCTGTATAGCCCTCGGTGGAAAGCAGTGGTAAATTAAAAGGCAAATTCTGCGTAGTGGGGGCATTGCTGGTGGAGCGGTTGAAGCCGCAAAATTGGATTAAAGACAAGAGAATCCTCTCTAATGACACTGTAGCCAGACAAGAGCTAACTAGCTCACCATCGGCTAACGAGCCAGTGCTAACAGGAAGTGAACTGGCCCTAGCCAGACAAGAGCTAACTAGCTCACCACCGGCTAACGAGCTGGTGCTAACAGGAAGCTACCTAGCCCGAGACTACAGGAGGCTACATAGCCCTAGTCCACAGGAGCACCGGCTAACGAGCTGGTGCTAACAGGAAGCTACCTAGCCCGAGACTACAGGAGGCTACATAGCCCTAGTCCACAGGAGCACCGGCTAACGAGCTGGTGCTAACAGGAAGCTACCTAGCCCGAGACTACAGCAGGCTACATAGCCCTAGTCCACAGGAGCACCGGCTAATGAGCTGGTGCTAACAGGAAGCTACCTAGCCAGAGACTACAGGAGGCTACATAGCCCTAGTCCACAGGAACACCGGCTAACGAGCTGGTGCTAACAGGAAGCTACCTAGCCCGAGACTACAGGAGGCTACATAGCCCTAGTCCACAGGAGCACCGGCTAACGAGCTGGTGCTAACAGGAAGCTACCTAGCCCGAGACTACAGGAGGCTACATAGCCCTAGTCCACAGGAGCACTGGCTAACGAGCTGGTGCTAACAGGAAGCTACCTAGCCTGAGACTACAGGAGGCTACATAGCCCTAGTCCACAGGAGCACTGGCTAACGAGCTGGTGCTAACAGGAAGCTACCTAGCCCGAGACTACAGGAGGCTACATAGCCCTAGTCCACAGGAGCACCGGCTAACTAGCTGGTGCTAACAGGAAGCTACCTAGCCGGAGCCCACAGGAACGCAGGCTAATTAGCCACAAGTGAATCGAATGCTAACTGAAGGCTACCTAGCCGGAGCCCACAGGAACGCAGGCTAATTAGCCAAAAGGGAATCGAGTGCTATCTGAAGGCTACCTAGCCGGAGCCCACAGGAACGCAGGCTAACTAGCCACAAATGAATCGAATGCTAACTGAAGGCTACCTAGCCGGAGCCCACAGGAACGCAGGCTAACTAGCCACAAGTGAATCGAATGCTAACTGAAGGCTACCTAGCCGGAGCCCACAGGAACGCAGGCTAACTAGCCACAAGTGAATCGAATGCTAACTGAAGGCTACCTAGCCGGAGCCCACAGGAACGCAGGCTAACTAGCCAAAAGGGAATCGAGTGCTATCTGAAGGCTACCTAGCCGGAGCCCCAGGAACACAGGCTAACTAGCCTGAGCTAACAGCAGGCTAAATAGCTGGAGCTAACAGCAGTTGCTAGCTCAAGAGAAGCTAGCACAAGAGATGCTAGCACGGAAGACGCTAGCACAGCAGATGCTAGTGCAAGAGACGCTAGCTCAGGAGGAGCTGGCGCAGCAGATGCTAGCTCAAGAGAAGCTAGCACAAGAGATGCTAGTACGGAAGACGCTAGCACAGCAGATGCTAGTGCAAGAGACGCTAGCTCAGGAGGAGCTGGCGTACAGAAACCGGACAGTCTGTCCCTCGGGAACACCAAGGGAAGCAGTGAGTCACTCAGACCAGAGGGCTCAAATTACGTGGCCCCGGTCAGGACAAGGAAGGATATATGAGGAAACACCAGATACTCGGCCTCCAAGCCCGGAGAAAGATGGCTCAGGGGGTTTCACTAACCCTGAAAGCCCTGGGCTCCAGAAAAAGGCATACCTCGAACGACACAACTTGGTACACACAGGAGAGAAACCTTACTGCTGTGGCCAGTGTGGGGAGAGCTTCCAGAAAAAGTCCGAACTTAAAACACACAGATGGCGGAAACAGCCATGCTGGGACGACAGGTTCCTAAAAGCCCGGAAGGAAAAACATCAATAGTATCCTTACATTCTGGGGCCCTGACACATGACACTCGAGCAAGTGCAAAAATGCACTTGACATTCATTTAGGAAGAAACATGACATAGAATACTACATGCATTTTGTATACATTTTAAGTATACAATGTAAAGATGTCTGTCTTTTCTCTAAAAAACAGAGTAAAGAGGACGACAAATTTGTAATCTATTTCATTCAAAAGGGATTACCTGACAGTAACTATTTTGGTAGGTTGCACCCGTACCAACCATATCAGCTGCATGAGATGTACACTCACCGGCGCCTATGGATAAAAATTGAGACTCTGCAAACTCTCATCAAGCTTAGCACCTTGACGCGGGGGGACAGAGCGAGCATCAGGGTCTCTGTATCCGACAGGCCTATCAGATTTGTGGGGGCTTGGAAGCTTCAACATACAGGACGCTGTGGTGCTTAGGCGGCCAAGTCACTGGTTTATAGGTCTGTCAAAACGGATCGGAGGTTCTGGGGCTTAGAACATCCGAGAGTTGGGCTTTATACTATTTGAATAGGTATTAACAGCCAAGAGAATATGAACTTAAATGACTGCTGTCAGGTGCCTCTGGAGTAAAATTTATTACAGATTTGACAAAACCTAAAGTAGAAAGCTCTACTAGCGACTAGAAACCTAAAATAAAAGGCTTAAAGTCACACTCGAGTGGAAAGCTCTACTCGGGAATATCACACTTCAGTAGAAAGCTAAATTTTTGTGATTAAAGTAACGTTTACTCGCGACTAAAAGGTAACGTAATGTTTACCTAAAGTCAAAACCTAAGTAGAAAGCTCTACTAGCGACTAGAAACCTAAAATAAACGGCTTAAAGTCACACTCGAGTGGAAAGCTCTACTCGGGAATATCACACTTCAGTAGAAAGCTCTATTTTTGTGATTAAAGTAACGTTTACTCGTGACTAAAAGGTAACGTAATGTTTACCTAAAGTCAAAACCTAAGTAGAAAGCTCTACTAGCGACTATAAACCTAAAATAAAAGGTTTAAGGTCATACTCGAGTAGAAAGCTCTACTCGGGAATATCACACTTCAGTAGAAAGCTCTATTTTTGTGATTAAAGTAACGTTTACTCGTGACTAAAAGGTAACGTAATGTTTACCTAAAGTCAAAACCTAAGTAGAAAGCTCTACTAGTGACTAGAAACCTAAAATAAAAGGTTTAAGGTCATACTCGAGTAGAAAGCTCTACTCGGGAATATCACACTTCAATAGAAAGCTATATTTTTGTGATTAAAGTAACGTTTACTCACGACTAAAGGGTAACGTAATGTTTACTTACAGTCGAAACCTAAGTAGAAAGCTCTACTAGCGACTAGAAACCTAAAATAAAAGGTTTAAGGTCATACTCGAGTAGAAAGCTCTACTCGGGAATATCACACTTCAATAGAAAGCTCTATTTTTGTGATTAAAGTAGCGTTTACTCACGACTAAAGGGTAATGTAATGTTCAGGTAACAGGTCACCTGAACTAGAAGTAACCTAATGTTTACTTAAAGTCAGAATAAGTCCTGCATAAGTCCTGCTACTGTGACGGAAGTGGAACCAGCGTAATCATACAGGCTGGTGTTATCGGCAGGAGCCGAGTCTATAAGAGGCTACATAGCCTGAATCTACAAGCAGGCTAACTAGCCAGAGCAAACATCAGGCTAACTAGCCAGAGCTAACACCAGACATAACAGTCACTAACTACCCAGTCTGGACCGAGACAAGCACAACACAGGGTTGACCCCCTGTGCAAGAAGGAAGTGGACGGAAACAATCACGGAATTGGAACAAATGGGCGTATTGACTATGTTGGACTCTGCTCTAACAAATACCCCTGTAATGGGAGTCCCCAAACCCGATGGATCATGGAGATTAGTGCACAACCTAATTGCCCTGAATGCAAGAACTTGCTCAGATACCAGGACAATGATAAACATAGCACAAACAACCAGGAATCTGCCCAACAAACGTTGGAAGTCTAGCATTGATTTGGCTAATGGATTCTGGTCAGTACCTATCGACCCCCTATCCACCCAAAAGACGGCGTTCACCTGGTCTTATGGATGGACAGTATTACCACAAGGGTATAAGAACTCTCCGAATGTGTTCCAAGGAGTCATAGAGGACATCCTGAAAGGTCTGGACGTCACCATATACATCGATGACGTCCAAACTGAAAGGCAAAGCTCTCGAGGGAAAAAACCCTAGGAATAGGAACATCCCCATAGAGGAAGCGGATACCCTGGCCCAAAAACTACTTAAGGTCGGAGGGCTACACCTCAAAAGACTGGCCTTAGTCATGCCCACGGCCTGGGAAGACAAAGGCACGGTGAGAGTACCGGAGGACGTGGCTACTTACATGATCAGACATCACATGATAACCTTGGACATGTCGGAAGTAAGAGGATGTTGGTATACCTGAGAACTAACAACATTCTCATACCTAAAGCCAAACAAAGAGCGATGGTCTAAAGTATATGAGTATTGAATGGTACAGGTATATGTATATATAAATTTTTTTTTATTTTTATTTTTTTTTACCTTTATTTACCCAGGGTAGGTTCGCTGAGCACAGATGCTCTTTTTCAGGAACGCCCTGCTTCACATTCACACAGTTCCATTCATACCTGGGAGCTGCCCAGTACAACCACAGTTGACACCATTGGCCACTGAGCAACTCCACTGGAGCAGTTGATTCAAGCCATGTCACATAGTTCAAGTTTGAAATGATTTCTGTTTTGCTCCTGAGAGTGCTAGATACTGTACTGTACTGGTAATATTATTTATTTGTGTTAACTTCTGAATAAAACAACTTATTAAACACAAGTACATCTTATTGAACATTATTTTGATATTTCATTACCAATTATCATAGCAAAACAGCTTTTTCAAACAGTCTGTAATGCATTTTGGAAACGGGAGATGGGCTCATGGTGTAATGGGCCACCTGGCCTGAGAAACATAAGGAGGAAAGAAAAAGTAAGGACTTACTTCTGGTCATTATTTGGGTAGAACACACATATTTTGAATGCCTCGGCAGGTTTTTTTTTTTTTTTTTTGAGCCATTTTAATCTAGATTAATCTAGATTAAATCCAGGATTGCAGATAGATTAATCTAGATTAAAAAAATTAATCTATGCCCACCTCTAATATATATATATATATATATATATATATATATATATATATATATATATATATATATATATATATATATATATATATATATATATATATATATATATATATATATATATATATATATATATATATAAGCGTATAAGACTATTCATGCAAGAAGTGTATTCATGTATTGTACATTACACAGGGGATTTGCTTCCATCTCAATACTGACTGGACCCCTCAGGAATGTGCTTACGGGGCATCTGCTCCAGCTAGAGACAGAGGGACTTTCCACAATATCGTACTCTGTTCCAGCAAAAACGTTACAAGTACTTTTCAAGTTACAACCCAGTGGAGTAGACGGCAGCCAATGACAACTAGGAGGGGAGGAGAGTTAGTCCTTATGTGTTATACGTTGATTGGATGGTAGAAATTACATCACTGTATTTGGACCAATAGCGAAGAGATCTGGGGCCCTTTATAAAGGCCAACTTGCCAGATCACAGACAGACTTTTCAGATTTTGCTTGCAGACACCTTTTTTCAAAGTGGAGTCCCCAAGACAAAGCTTCGTTTTTTTTAGCTCATTTGCTCTTTTGCTCAAAATGACAAAGAGAGTTTTTTTTCTATGAGACAGATAGAGTTTTTACAAGAGTTTTTGAGATGGAGGTTTTTTCAGATTCAAGCAGATTTTCACCTTTGACTTGATACACCAGGCAGCATAGGCTATGCTATCCTATAGAATATGACGTTTTATTTATATAATCTTTTAAACTGTATTGGACATTTCCAATACAGTCTTTTTTTGTAACTTCCTTAAATAAAAATGACTTTTTATAATATCCATTGAGTTCTTGGACTGATTCCTGCCAGCAATGCCAGCAATACCGGCTGTGCCCTGCAAATTCTTTGAGGTGACTATGTTACGGATTGAATCAGTTGCAGGTTAATGCTTTTCAGCTAAAGTTATATATTATATATATATATATGCTATTGACGGTAGTAATGCTTGGTTTCACTGTCTGTTGTTTGTGGGTTCCGGTATCTCGGTGTTCGATAGGCTCTGTCAGGTACCAGTGGGAAATCGATTATCTAATCACTGCAGGATTGGATGGTCAGATGCCACTGACGGACGGGCCTGTCGGATTGACAGGAGGTATTGGGGCGTGCAAATAATGATTACGTGTTAGTACGCTAATATGGGTAGCATTAAAGGCATTTCGTAAATTGATGATAATAATAATGGTAATGATAATAATAATATTATAGTATTACAGGCCTTCCCTCACAAATGAGGACGGTGATGATGGTGGTGGTGAAGTAATATCACCAAGCTTTCAAATGATTGTTAGTACGCTAATGTTACATTATTAACAGTAGTAATACTTATTAAAAGAGTATTAATACAACCAAGCTTTCAAATGATCAGTATTACATGCCTTCCCTCACAAATGAGGATATTGGCGGTGTTATTATAGGCAATAAGAGTTCTCCTAGACATACATTCGGTTTATTACAAACAAGAAGAGGTTAACAACTCTTCTATGCTTACATTTCATATCAACTGGATATAACTAACTAGTGACTATGAAGTAAGCTTGATAGAAATAGTAATTGACTCGAGAACTTGGCGAGTTTAGCACCTCGCTGGGGGATATCGAGCGGCCAAAGGGTTATATCTCAAGTAAGTGACCTGAGATAACTAGAGACAAGCCTGTCGGCTTTTATCACATTGTTAATTTAGTTTGTATTTACTTTTCTAGTTTAAGTTAATTCAATTAAAGAAATTGTAACTACAAAGGGCGGCCAGGTAGCGCAGTGGACTAAGCGTCTGTCTACCACCGCAGAGACACTGGTATCGAATCCAGCTGTCAGCGGTGCCTCCGGCTTGGCCGGCAGTCATACTGACACAATTGGCAGTGTCAGCAGGAGGGAAGCCGGTGGGTGGTAATCTGGTCATTGTAAACAACGACTCCTACAGGTCGGTCAGGGCGCCTGCACAGCGAGGAAGGGATCTGGGTGAGGTAGTGTGCCCTCCCACGCGTTACACTCACCCAATGAGAGTCCTCGCTGCCAGGTGAAAAGAGGCTGCTGGCTGTCTCCTATGTATCGGAGGAAGCATGTGATAGACTTCAGGGCTCCCTAGACAGGCAAGTAGGGGGCAAATGCGTGCAACAACCAGGTAGGGGAGGGGGGAATTGGCATAACGACTAAATTGGGATGGGAGGAAAATACAAGAAAAATAGGAGAAAAAGTGGATAAAAAAAAGAAATTGTAACTACAATATTGTATCTACAATTACATTTAAAACATTGTTTGTTTTTCAACCATATCTGTTGACAATATAATTTCTTTATATATTGAATGCTACATCCTGCTACCTTTTTCAGCTTCTCTATTTCAAGGCAATATTTACAAAAGCTTAACTAAAACTAGTAATTTCCTATACAAACATGTTTCCTATATTTATGCATAATAATAATCATCTGTTCTGTGCGCACACGAGGGAACATGTATGCGCATGCACACGCGTGCACGTGGCGTCATTATAAACAGAGTACAGGCACTTATTATTCCCCCCCCCCACTTTTTTTCACCTCTTTTTCTATTTTTTTTCTCCCATCTCAATTCCAGTGTGCCAATTCTCCCCTCCCCTGTCTTGAGCGTTGCTCGCATATGCCCCCCACTGGCCGGTTGTAGGAGGTCCAGGGTTCGATTCCCGCTTGGGGACCAGGTTTCCATGATGCCAGTTACCCAGGTGGGGTATCTCCCAGGCCTTTCTGTGTGGAGTTTGCATGTTCTCCCCGTGCTCGCAAGGGTTCCCCCCCGATAAGATAAACCCAATGGAAAAACATGCACAACAACAAGATCGCTAACGCTGTGGCGTCCTTGACGAAGACGGACAGGAGCACTTTGATTGGTCCCCTTGCGCGGCTCACGTTGCGCCTGTCTGCTCCCGGCTGCCCTTGGGGGGGAAGGACGACGGGATGGGTTAATCGCAGAGACGAATCACATACATGCATCGCATGCCGATTAATTACCTCTGAGCAGGTCCTAAATTATTATTATTGAAGGGAGGATAGAAGCCTTGCATCACGTGTCCCCTCCGATACACGAGGAGGCAGCCTGTCACATCTTTTCACCTGCCAGCGCGGACTCTCATTGGCGAGGTGTAACGTGTGGGAGGCTCACACTACCCCCGCCATTTCCTGTCCCTCCTGTGCAGGCGTCCCCAACCGACCTGTAGGAGTCGCTGTCCACAGATTACCACCCATCGACTTCCACCCGCTAACTCTGCCAATTGAGTTAGTATGACGGCTGGCCCAAGCCGGAGGCAATGCCGACAGCCGGAGTCAAACCCGGTGTCTCTTGCGTTGGTGACGAGTGCAATGTCCGCTGCGCCACCCAGCCGCCAGTATAGACACTTCTGAAATTACCACTGCACCCCTGGCTAGGACGCTAGGGGACACTAGGACACAGACCTGCTAGCTAGACACACAGGACATACCTGTTAGCTGGACACACAGGACAGACCTGCTAGCTGGACACACAGGACAGACCTGCTAGCTGGACACACAGGACATACCTGCTAGCTGGACACACAGGACATACCTGCTAGCTGGACACACAGGACAGACCTGCTAGCTGGACACACAGGACAGACCTGCTAGCTGGACACACAGGACAGACCTGCTAGCTAGACACACAGGACATACCTGCTAGCTGGACACACAGGACAGACCTGCTAGCTGGACACACAGGACAGACCTGCTAGCTGGACACACAGGACATACCTGCTAGCTGGACACACAGGACAGACCTGCTAGCTGGACACACAGGACAGATCTGCTAGCTGGACACACAGGACAGACCTGCTAGCTAGACACACAGGACATACGTGCTAGCTGGACACACAGGACAGATCTGCTAGCTGGACACACAGGACATACGTGCTAGCTAGACACACAGGACATACGTGCTAGCTAGACACACAGGACAGACCTGCTAGCTGGACACACAGGACAGATCTGCTAGCTGGACACACAGGACAGACCTGCTAGCTAGACACACAGGACATACGTGCTAGCTGGACACACAGGACAGACCTGCTAGCTGGACACACAGGACAGACCTGCTAGCTGGACACACTGACCTAATGGTGAGTTACCCACATGTTTGACAGCGGAACGCTAGTGGAACATCATCGCAACATTGAGTATTGTATTAATTTGGTGACATCGCAGACGAGAGCTTTGATCATCTGTAGCGTTGAAAGCCAGTTGTTCATATTAATTTATATCATCAAGTATTTTCATCAAGTATGTATAACTATCTAAGAGTACTCAAATATTGTATGTGAATCCCATTAGACTAGACACACGTCCATAGAAAGAGAAAAATAAATCTCAAGGACATGAACGACGAGGTCAAGTAGAGGCTTAAAAAAAGAGGACGGATGATTTGTTTATTTGTTTATTTAAACGGATCCCCATTAGCTGATGCCTTAGTGGCAGCTAGTCTTCCTGGGGTCCAATGATTCATCTCCTCTCCTTCATCCATGTGTCCTTCCTTCCTCCTCACCTATCCAAACCATCTGTGTTTGTTCAGTGACGAAAGGTTTGTCTGAAACCAAAATACAGCGATTCAAAACAAACTCATTGTAATCATGCAGTCTATCCCATAATAAGGATCTTTCATATCCACAACACGACAGCTTAAGCGCCATCTCATCTCTCTTGGGTAAATAGGAACGATGTAAGCAGCTTAAGATGTTTATCCCATCAAGCAAAGCATTGATTAGCCTAATAGATAATTAGTTATATGCTAATGACGGTGAAAGAGTGGGTGGTGTTTCCTCTTTTCCAGCCTCTTGCCGTCTTTCACCATCAGCAGCCCGTCCTTATTCCTGCTCTTCTTCACCTGTGTTCCAGAGTCTTCCTTAATATACTTACCCTGCTTCTGCATTCTGAGTGTGTCTCTGGGGTACTGTACAGCAAGGTCAAATGTCAGCTGGCCTGGGTTTCATTTAATATGCATACTAATGCACACCTTTCGATCTTCATTACACACTCTTTTTCTCTCTCTCTCTCTCTCTCTCTCTCTCTCTCTCTCTCTCTCTCTCTCTCTCTCTCTCTCTCTCTCTCTCTCTCTCTCTCTCTCTCTCTCTCTCTCTATGTTTCTCCCCCCCTCCCTCTCCCCCTCCTCCCTCTTGATCTCCATTGACGAGGAGAGGAGACACAGGGACACCTCTGACTTTAGGGAACTTTGTAAAGTTTAAAAACATTCTGGTTCATAATTTAATGAGGATCCCTATTAAGTCACTCCCACTCGACAGCTAGGATTAGCTGTAAAGCTGATGTTAAAGGTAACAAAATGGGGAGATTAGTGTGTTTAGCCTGTATGTCAATCAGCTATATATCTATATTTCAAAATATATTTTTTATGATCTCTTTCTCAGTACTGTATATTTGTATATCTTGCATGTCATAAATGTGTCACCTCGCAGCGCTACTGACCAGAACTCGGCCCGCCCCCTTCTCGTCTAGACTTTATAGATTTTTTTTTTTTTTTGTGTGTTTTTTTTTCCTTCATATTATTATAAATTGAATGTATAAGTACATGTTTACTATAAAAACGAACAGTTAGAATATCTAAAATAGTATCAATCCTTTGTTTAAAAATAGGCTGTTCACAGACTTTATTTCAATGTGTGTGTATTGAGCTGTACTGTACTGTACCCATTCTGCAATCTGTTAATAACATTTTCAATCAACCCCCTCAAGACCCAACACACACAGAGATACAGATACAGTGCTGAGATTATAAACTTGTTGTTATTACACACACACACATGGACCCTGCATCCATACACTCTGTAGAAATTGACTTTTATTTTATCTTCTTAAATTGTTTATTTTTTATTGTGATGTTACCTACTAAGATAAGATGATCCTTTATTAATCCCCTTGGGGAAATTCTGGTGTCAAAGCAGCATGGGGGGAGGGGGGTACATAGCTTCACAGTCCTATACAGTCCAGCTAGGGGGTCCTGGGGAGACAGGGGTCCTGAGGAGAGAGAACTCTCATGGCAACACGCTCATCACAGACAAGCTGGATGTAGCCAATTACTTAAACATCTTCTTCACAAACATAGCCACAACACTGGTAAACAAACTACCCTCCCACTCAGGGCATTATGGGGTAGAACACATAGTAGCATACTACAAAAACCTAGGGGTCCACAAAGACGACTTCAAACTTGAAATGGTAACAACCGATGAGGTACTCAAAAAATTGAGCGCCCTCCAACCTAACAAGGCCACTGGCCATGACAACATCCCCTCCAAATTCCTCAGAGACGCAGCAGCCGCCATCACCCCAGTCATCACACACATAATAAACCTCTCTATAAGACAGGGGCACGTCCCCAAGGACTTCAAAATTGCGAGAGTGACCCCTCTACACAAAAAGGGCAGCAAATTAGACCCAGGCAACTACCGCCCTGTTTCTATTCTTACCTCCATCTCGAAAGTCATGGAGAAAATAGTCTACGAACAGGTCGAAAAGTACCTGGCGGAAAAAAACCTAATCTACGAATTCCAATCTGGCTTCAGAACGTCCCACTCCACTGACACATGCCTCCTCTATTTGAACGACCACATCAAACAAGAGGTGGACGCTGGCAAATACTGCGGCATGGTCATGCTGGACCTACAAAAGGCCTTCGACACTGTCAATCACTCCATTCTAATGGACAAGCTAAAAGCAATTGGTTTTGATAGCCTATCAGTGAGCTGGATGCAATCCTACCTGGAGGGGAGAGAACAGATGGTAGAGGTAAACGGTACTCTATCCCCCCCCCTCACAGTGAGCTGTGGTGTTCCACAAGGAAGCATACTAGGACCGCTACTCTTCCTAATTTATGCAAATGACATGTCGTCAGCCTGTGACTGCAACTTGTTCCTGTTTGCGGACGACTCAGCCCTGCTGGTCTCTGACAAGAACAAATTGCAGGTTGAAAAAACCCTCAGCACGGAACTAGGCAAAATCTGCATATGGCTCGCTGATAACAAACTATCATTACACATGGGCAAAACAGAGTCCATTCTCTTCGGTTCAAATAACAAACTCAGCAAGACCGACGGATTCTCAGTTACAGTGGGTGACAATATTGTCACAAGGAAAGACGAAATTACCTACCTGGGTTCCATCCTAGAGGCAAATCTTTCCTGTGACAAAATGGCATCCAATGTAATAAAAAAAGTCAACCAACGAACTAGATTCTTGTACCGGATCTCCTCTCTGGTAAACAAGAATACCCTGAAGACTCTGGCAGGAGCACTCATTCAAGGGTACTATGACTATGCGTGCACCTCATGGTACCAAAGCACCGCAAAGGCGCTTAAAACAAAATTACAAACATCACAAAACAAACTGGTCAGACTACTACTTGACCTGAACCCCAGAACCCACCTCACCCCTGCCCACTTTGCCAACCTAGGATGGCTTAGAGTAGACGACAGAGTACAGCAACTTGCAATGGGCCTGGTCTACAAGATACACTATACGACCGGGGTGCCCATGTACATGTCAAAATACTTCCCAAAGGTCAGTGAATACCACAACCACTACACCAGAGGAAGCTCAACAAATCATGTTAAACCCAGATTCGTCTCAAACAAGGGACTAAACACGTTTCGCAATTATGCCACAACAATGTGGAACGCCCTACCCAAAGCTGTAAAGGAATGTGAATCCCTGCCCACATTCAAAACCGCCCTTAAAGAGCACCTACGGGAGGCTGCAATTCGAAACTGGCCACCGTAAATGCCCAAAACCCCCACCACCTCCTAATAGACAGTCTCCTCCCCACCGCATGTATATATATATTCCCTCCCCGCCGTATGTATATTTCCCTCCCACCCACCCACCCCCTCCTAATGTACAGTCCCCTCCCCATCATATGTATATACTCTGTCAGGATCTAGGGGTAACAGTACTGTATTTTTGAATACCGCCTATGTCACAAATGTATCAGTACTAAATACCTATATGTCCCTATGCCATAAATGTCATGTATGTTGTGTATGTCATAAATGTCTATATGAATTGAAAATGGGGGACCCTGATGGAAGCAAGACAAACGTCTTTCTCAGGTCTGCATCCCCTTAACAATTGTATGTATTGAGCCGTACTGTATTGTACCCATTCTGCAATCTGTTAAATAAAGTTTTCATTCATTCATTCATGGCAGCACTTAATTATGTTAATGCTATGCAGGAGATGGGCGTTGCTGGAGGGGTTTTTGTTGACGCCCCAGCTCACTTTGTCTGAAGTGTGAAAAGTGGCCTTCCTTTGAGAGAGCTTTCACCCCCTTAAGTATTCTAGAACACAACCAGGTTTACAAGTTATAATTGAGCACATCGTGTTAAAAAAAATCTCAGATTTCAACATATGACACATCATTTGAAAGCTTAGATTCTGTACTTTAGCAATCTGGAATAATCTGAAAAATGAAAATGTAGAGATCTGGCACAAAGCGCTGTGAGGTGACACAAATGTCTTGATGAAACAGTACTGTATATCTGTATGTCATGTATGTCATAAATGTCTTGATGAATTGAAAATAGGGGACCCTGATGTAAACAAGACTAAATACTTTTTCTGGTCTGCATCCCCTTAATTGTATTGAGCCGTACTGTATTGTACCCATTCTGCAATCTGTTAATAACGTTTTCAATCAATCAATCAATCAATCAATCAATCAATCAATCAATCAATCAATCAATCAATCAATCTCTTTTCTTCTCTTCTCATCTCTTGAGAGCAGTGGAGGCTGCTGACCAAATTTTTAGGTGAAGCACAAATTATTATATTATATTTATAAAACATCCCCCAATGTGTGTGTCAGTAGTGGCTGGTGAGTTCAAAAATTGGGGAGGACGGGAGAGATAAAAAAAATTAATAAAGAAGTACAGACACAGTGTGGTTATGAAGACAGCAGACAGACACTACAGTTAAAGACAACAGGCACTAGTAGTAAGGCTTTGAGTACGCCTGACTTACAAACTTCACATCAATAGCTATAGGAGAGAGGAGGAGGAGGAGGGGAGAGGAGGAGGAGAGGGAGAGGAGGAGAGGGGAGCAGGAGGAGGAGGGGAGAGGAGAGAGGAGAGGGAGAGGAGATGAGGAGAAGAGGGGGAGAGGAGGAGGAGGAGAGGAGGGGAGAGGAGGAGGAGGAGGGGAGGAGAGAGAGGGAGGAGAGAGAGGAAGGGGAGGAGGAGGGAGGGCCACAGCGGACCAAAATAAATCGCTCGTTACCCACAGAAAGGCAGAAAGCATACCAACGCACGCAGTAAAATACAGCCAATTAAATCATAATCAACACAGACCCGCCCCACACAGCTACTAAATATAAAAAAAAAAGAATTTCACTCACCATTGACGACGTTACTACTTAGGAGATAATAGTGTCCCTGTCGCTCCCATCACTTGTAAATTAAATCCATCCTTCGCTCTTTTCTGATGAAACGTTCAATGACCTCCTCTGCAGTTGCAAATCCAGCAATGCAACAAACAGCAGTCTTTTGTGATCTAATCGATCCTTCATTTGCGTGAGGATGCTGTCGAAATCCACTAAACATTGTTCTGTTGATGCGTGACACACATTCCATTTTCGGGACTTTGACTCCGACAGGTGGTCACTCAGACAGTCACCCAAGCGATTGCCAAAGCAGTGCACTCACCAAAGCTGTGGGCTCACCTATCCCATCTTCCTCTTCTTCTTCTTTCTCTGGGTGAACGTTTTGATGACTTAGCTATTAGCTCACAGACAGTCCAAGCCGGCAATCACGTCAATTACACTACTTCAACTGAGATAAAAAAAAAATATATATATATCATCAAACGATGCACAATAAGTTCATGAACAATAACAAAACATTCCACCCTGGGCCTGGTAGCTGCGGTGGTAGCCCTTTAGCTACGTTAGCTCCAACAAGTTAGCTTCTTCAACTGAGATAAAATTATTTTGTAAACAAAGCTGCAGAGCCGCAGAGTAGGAATCATTCTCTGATTGGATCTCAAGGCTGTCAATCATTCAACCTCCGTGTAGCTGCAGAGCAGCAGAGTTGGCAACATTCTCTGATTGGATTTCAAGGCTGTCAATCATTCAATCCCCCGTTCAATGGCAAGAGTTTAAATGCACGGACCGTGCTTAGATGACGTTAATAGCCTATTTTGAGTGGCTATTATTTAATATTTATTTAATCCCGGCTGAACCCGTGCAGAATCTTTTTGCAGTTTTTACTGCAGCCATTACTGCAGTGCAGGCCTGAGCTCAGAGCTGTCAATTTTGGCCATTTTTTAAGAAAAATTCACTGGAATTTCTTTACAGAGGAAAACATTTCTAAAAAATATATAAAAATATATATAATAATAATAATAATAATAATAATAATAATAATAATAATAATAATAATAATAATAATAATAATAATAATAATAATAATAATAATAATAATAATAATAATAATAATAATAATAATAATAATAATAATAATAATAATAATTATTATTATTATTATTATTATTATTATTAAAAAAAGAAAAAAAATATATATATATATATATATATATATATATATATATATATATATATATATATATATATATATATGCAAATTAATAATAATTATGAATTATGAGTGAATTTGTGTTTCAGGTGTTGTCATGGAGAAACCTCCACTGTTTGAGAGGCTCCGTCATTACTAGTCCTACTGTAAGTGAATTACAGTTTAGTTTTGTGTGAAACTGTGAACTGACCCTGATGCAATTCAACCCTTGTTTTCTCCTACTCATTATGACTCAGAGTAAAACCCAAAGCTGTGCTTCTTCCGAGGTTAAAGAGGCATAGCCTCGTCATCAGTCATCAGGGTCATCTGATGCTCTTTGTAGCTCCAAAAGAAGTATTTACGCTCAAAACAGTGTGTTCTGCTTGCACACTTCTTGCGCTGGCATATTAAGTGTCCCTACCAAAGCTCAGATCAAACCTATGCCCCTGGGCCCGTGTGATGACAGGAACGTGTTGCTGCAAGCCATCAGAAACACATCACCATGGCCCATAACCATTCATTCTGGAAATGCCTCTGCAACAGTGTTTTTTTTTTTATCCACTTTTTCTCCCATTTTTTTCTATATTTTCTCCCATCCCAATTTCGTATCATCCAATTCAACCCTCCCCTGTCACGGACGCTGTTTCTTGCCTCCCACAAGCCGGCTGCAATGTGGACTAAGTCATACATAGCACAAGTCCCCTCCGGTACTTGAGGTAACAGCAGTCGCATCTTTTCACCTGCGCAGCTCGATCTCTCAGTGGCGAGGAGTAACGCATGGGAGGCTCACGCTGCCCCCGACACTTCCTGATTCTACTGCGCAGGCGCACCAACCGACCTGTAGGAGTCGCTGTCCACAACGCCCGATCCCCACCCATCAGTTTCCCACCCCCTAATACGGCCAATGTGTATTAGTACGGACGACCAGCTAAACTGAAAGCAAATGTGGAGCGCTGGGCTCGAACTGACGAGCCCAGCGTCTCCAGCATTTCGTGGCGAGCGCCTTGCCCACTACGCCACGTAGCCGCCCTGCCTCTGCAACAGTGTTAAGTGTAAGTGTTAATATGATTGTATGTAACTGCACTTTAACTGTTCCACAAGAGGGCGCTATAGGCGTAAGGAGACGCAGCTATTGTAGCTGACGTCAGGTAGAAGGTATAAAAGGGAATGTTCCCTCCCCCTCTATCTCTTTCACTCTAACTCTCACGGAGAGTAGGTCTTGTGGTACAAATGTGCATAAGAAAATAAACCACGCCGGTTAAGGTTAAAGAGGACCTTGTCGTCATGAACAGTTATTGTTTGCTCCCCAGGTGACTCTGTCAACAGGTTATGGGCCCAGATCACGGAAGGGCAAAAATAAGGATAGCTAGTTAGCTGAAAAGTATAGGCTAGTTTAGCAGCGGGAGAACCGTGCAACGCTAAAGCTAAGCGCTAAAGCTAAGCTAACGGGCAGCTAAGCTACGCTACCATCAAAAGATTGATTGATTGATTGAAACGTTTATTAACAGATTGCAGAATGGGTACAGTACAGCTCAGTACATACAATTGTTAAGGGGATGCAGACCAGAGAAAGACTTTCGTCTTGTTTACATCAGGGTCCCCCATTTTCAATTCATCATAACATAATTGACATACATGACATACAGATAGACAGTACTGCTACATCTATACATTTATGACATATCAGATTTGCAAATACAGTACTGTTTGTGATACAAAAGTGTCCAGAAAAAGAGTGTATATACATTTGGCATAGAAACTGTACATTGGAGGTCGGTTGGGTGGGGGCGGTGGGGTTGGATGGGTGGGTGAGGGCTGTACATTGGAGGTGGGGGGGGGGGGGGGGGTTGGGTATGGGACACACACATTTTACACTGTACATTGGAATACTGACAAAGCCTTACTTGGTCATTTACTGTACCACTAGGTTAGGACATTTGTAGGGGCCAGTTTCGAATTGCAGTCTCACGTAGGTGTTTTTTTAGAGTGTTTTTGAAAGTGGGTAGTGATTCACATTCCTTTACAGCTTTAGGTAGGGCGTTCCACATTGATGTGGCATAATTGCGAAACGTGTTTAGTCCCTTGTTTGAGCCGAATCTGGGTTTTACATGATTTGTGGAGCTCCCTCTGGTGTTGTGATCGTGGTATTCACTGACCTTTGGGAAGTATTTTGACATGTACATGGGTACCTTGGTCGCGTAGTGTATCTTGTAGACCAGGCCCATTGCAAGTTGCTGTACTCTGTCGTCTACTCTAAGCCATCCTAGGTTGTCAAAGTGGGCAGGGGTGAGGTGGGTTCTAGGAGTCAGGTCAAGCAGTAGTCTGACTAGCTTGTTTTGAGATGTTTGTAATTTGTTTTTTAGTGCCTTTGAGGTGCTTTGGTACCATGAGGTGCAAGCATAGTCGTAGTACCCTTGAATGAGTGCTCCTGCTAGAGTCTTCAGGGTATTCTTGTTAACCAGAGAGGAGATCCGGTACAAGAATCGCGTTCGTTGGTTGACTTTTTTTATTACATTGGATGCCATTTTGTCACAGGAAAGATTAGCCTCTAGGATGGAACCCAGGTAGGTAATTTCATCTTTCCTTGTGATAATATTGTCACCCACTGTAACCGAGAAGCCGTCGGTCTTGCTGAGTTTGTTATTTGAACCGAAGAGAATGGACTCTGTTTTGTCCATGTGTAATGATAGTTTGTTGTCGGCGAGCCATATGCAGATTTTGCCTAGTTCCGAGCTGAGGGCTTTTTCAACCTGTAACTTGTTCTTGTCAGAGACCAGCAGGGCTGAGTCGTCCGCAAACAGGAACAAGTTGCAGTCACAAGCTGACGACATGTCATTTGCATATATTAGGAATAGTAGCGGTCCTAGTATGCTTCCTTGTGGAACACCACAGCTCACTGTGAGGGGGGGGATAGGGTACCGTTTACCTCCACCATCTGTTCCCTCCCCTCCAGGTAGGATTGTATCCAGCTCACTGATAAACTATCAAAACCAATTGCTTTTAGCTTGTCAATCAGAATGGTGTGATTGACAGTGTCGAAGGCCTTTTGTAGGTCCAGCATGACCATGCCGCAGTATTTGCCCGCGTCCACCTCTTGTTTGATGTGGTCGTTCAAGTAGAGAAGGCATGTGTCAGTGGAGTGGGATGTTCTGAAGCCAGATTGGAATTCGTATATTAGATTTTTTTCCGCAAGGTACTTTTCGATCTGTTCGTATACTATTTTTTCCATGACTTTCGAGATGGATGTAAGGATAGAAACAGGGCGGTAGTTGCCCGGGTCTAATTTGCTGCCCTTTTTGTGCAGGGGTGTTACTCTCGCAATTTTGAAGTCCTTGGGGACGTGTCCCTGTTTTAAGGAGAGGTTTATTATGTGTGTGATGACTGGGGTGATGGCTGCTGCTGAGTCTCTGAGGAATTTGGAGGGGATGTTGTCATGGCCAGTGGCCTTGTTTGGTTGGAGGGCGCTCAGCTTTTTGAGTACCTCATCTGTAGTTACCATTTCCAGTTTGAAGTCGTCTTTGTGGACGCCTAGGTTCTTGTAGTATGCTACTATGTGTTCTACCCCATACTGCCCTGAGTGGGAGGGTAGTTTGTTTACCAGTGTTGTGGCTATGTTTGTGAAGAAAGTGTTTAAGTAATTGGCTACATCCAGCTTGTCTGTGATGAGCGTGTTGTCCGTTTTTATGTTTATGTTTGAGAACCTGGTTTTAAGTTTTTTACTGCAGCCTAGTTGATTGTTGAGTAATTTCCAAAGTTCACGTGGTTTATTTTTGTTTTCCTCGGTTTTGTCATTGATGAAATGCTGCTCGTGCTTTTGGTAAGCTTTGACTGGCTTTTACGAAACTCAGAGCATTTTTTGTCTCTGGCTTTCATAGCGGTCAGTATTTCAGTGTGCATCCATGGCTCAGCGCGATTTTTTACTCTGGTGGTTCTTAGGGGGGCCATGTTGTTTAGTATTGATGAAAATTTGGTTTTGAAGCCAAGCCAAGTTTCTTCAACCAGTGTACCATTGAGTTCATCTGACCAGTCCAGACTCTCCAGTTCAAGGTTAAAGGCCTCGCTAGAGTAGGTTTTGAGGTCTCTAGATGTGACTGTTTTGTGACAGCCAGCCTTTAGTTTTAGCTTTTTGCGGGTACAGAATATCATATAATGATCACTTAACCCACATGCTATAACCCCTTTATTGGAGATCTTGGACTTGTCAGAGGTCAGTATGAGGTCAATGGTAGTCTGAGTTGATTCACATATCCTTGTGGGTTGGGTGATTAGTTGGCTGAGGCCGTGCAGATGGCGACAAGAGGAAGGAGCAAGTGGCCCACGTTTAACGGAAGGGCAGAAGAATACGAGCTCTGGGAAGAGCGAATGTTGTGCTGTATGCACGGAGTGGGGCTGAAGAAAAGCATCTTGACGGGCCCCATGGGAGAAATAACGGCGGCCGTGCAAGCCCTGGATACAAAGCTGAATGCTGATACTGCGAGCTAGTACCACTCCTAGACAACACGAGCTTGGGGCTGATATTCCGGGACACAAAGGACAAAGGCAGAGAGAGTCTAATAGTGTTAAGAGAACAATACATCGGCAGAGGTAGGCCCCGGATTGTATCCCTGTATATAACGTTGACCGCGCTGAAGAAAGCTAACACAGAGACTGTGACTGAATACGTCATCAGGGCGGAACAAATCATCACGGTGCTCAAGAGTGCAGGAGAAGCACAGAGCGATGGACTAATGATGGCGATGGTTATGAGGGGACTACCGGAGATGTATAAACCATTCACACTGTTGGTGACACACAGTTCAGCGGACATGTGGCTGGGGGAATTCAAGGCCAAGCTGCGGAACTTTGAGGCCTCAGAAGACACAGACCTGGTTGCCGAAGAGGCAGGAGAAAGGGTAATGAAGGCCCGAGCAGCGCCAAAGAGAAAGACCGGACCCCTGACGGAGGTTAGTTGGTGATGTGGAGAAAAGGGTCACGAAAAGATAAATGCACAAAAACAGTCTGGTGTAGTTTCTGTGGAACTTCGGGACACGCGGACAGAGTGTGTAGAAAGAAGCGCAAACAGATCGCTCGGTACGCGCACGTGCAAGATGGCGGCTGTGTGCAAGATGGCGGCAGCGGTGGACGTGAGGCGAGTCGAGACGACGCCCGGAGAGCAGCGGGAAGAGAGGACTTCATCTTCGGGGCGGGGGCACAGACAGCATACGTCACCCAGTCAACGCAGCAGCAGCAGGTCCAAAGGAAGGGACTGATCGTGGACACAGGTGCGTCGTCCCACATTATCAACGACAGGAACCGATTCAAGAACTTTGACAGCACCTTCGAGCCGGAGAGACACAGCATGGAGCTGGCAGACGGGAAGCGCACATTCGGGTTGGCGCAGGGGAGAGGAGACGCACAGGTATGCCTCATAGACAGTGAGGGGCGCCGGTGTACAGTGACGTTGAAGAACGCCCTCTACATACCCTTGTTCCCACTAGAACTATTCTCTGTAAAATCTGCTACTGCAAACGGTGCCAAAGTGTTCTTCAATGAAGGTAAAGATGTTCTTGTAGAGCCTGACGGTACGAGATTTAACATTGAGGCAGTGGCGGCCGGCTGATAGTGGGCGCTAGAGCGCCGCCCTCCCTGGTTAAAAGAGAAAAGAAGAAGATTTTTTAATTTTTTTTAATTTTTTGAGCCCTAGAAATAAAATGTTTAAAATGAATAATATTTACTCATTTTAAGTATGTTTGTGTTTCCAATGCACAATATAACGTTAATATATCAAATATAAATAATAGTTTTTCATGACAGGAAGTCACTAGTAACTACCTTTCAGGCCGGCCGGGGCGAGACATATCGCGCACAGCAGGGCGTGCACTGGTTTCATCGCTGTATCCTCGCAGCCAATCAAATAGGTCAACGCACGTAACGCACTGTGCGTTGAAATATGATGTAATATGATGGAAGCCGGGCGCGTTTTCAAGCCATCTATATCATCTAAGCAAGCAGCGTCTATGCTTTCCGTAGCCGCATTTCTCGGAGACGCTCTAGCCGCATTTCTCGGAGACGCTCTCTGATTGGCCGACGTCAGTTTCTACACTGGTTAGGTAGTTACTCTTCGAAGTTGGTTAAGGTTAGGCAAGTTCTTTCGACAGTTAAGCTTAGGCACTCTTTCAAAGTTGGTTACGGTTAGAGTTTGTCTTAGAGCAGGGCGATAGAATGCCAGGTAGTTTGCAGGCTGTTCGATGCGGAAATGGGCAAAGACACAGCTCGTCGTCACAGTACTTGTGTTGTGGTGGCTAACTTGGCTAACAAGAAGCTATTTGGCTAGCTGGATGCAGTCTGGACAGTGGATATACATCAACAGTGGACATATACACTTTATCAAGCCCTCCTGGACCACGTTTCAACTAAACAAAGTGAGTTAATGCTGTGTCTCTCTCTCTCTCTCTCTCTCTCTCTCTCTCTCTCTCTCTCTCTCTCTCTCGTCTCTCTCTCTCTCTCTCTCTCTCTCTCTCTCTCTCTCTCTCTCTCTCTCTCTCTCTCTCTCTCTCTCTCTCTCTCTCTCATTTACATTTTACATTTAGTCATTTAGCTGACGCTTTTATCCAAAGCGACTTACATGTTCTGTACGACAAGCCATCAGGAAGGGCACAACTCTATCAGCTGAGCAACAATGTTCATCAAAGTGTTGAGTGCTACAGTGTAGGTTAGTTTATTAGGACAAGTGCACGACAGTACGGTTAGTTAGGGTTAGATTTTTTCTCTCTCTCTCTCTCGCTCTCTCTTGCTCTCTCTCTCTCTCTCTCTCTCTCTCTCTCTCTCTCTCTCTCTCTCTCTCTCTCTCTCTCAACACAGCGTGTTGTTGTTGAACTATAACATTTAATTTAGCCGCAGGTGACGTATAATGGATGAATGAATGAATGGTAACTTGTTTAAAATGACAAGATATATATATGTGTTCATTATTGGATTGATCATACGTGTACTATTGTAGTATGAATGAACTTGACTTAACGTTGGAAACGGGGTAACCAGTGATGTGTCGGTCACGAGCGACTCGTTCATAAGAGCCGATTCATTGCCGTGAGCGTGAGTCGAATCGCTCACGTCTCGGGTAACGTTATGAGTCAGTATTCGCTTGGTCAGCTGTCCGCTTGCCCCCCCCCCCCCCTTCACCCCCCCCCCCCCCGCGCCCACCCAAATGTAGTTCACACCGGCCTCCACTGCATTGAGGTGTACAAGAGAATGTATTATCTACAAACAGAATGTAACGAAAATTATATGTGTAATGTCAGTCATGATATTCAGACATGGCATGAGATCATGGGTCATTGTAATTACGAGGATATACTGAAGCTGCAAGCGGTGACAGTAGGCATTTCATAACGGTGAAAAGCATAGACCTAACAAAGAATGTGATGTGTGTATAAAGGGAAAGTTCACTCAAACAAGGAACAGAGGTCCCACGGAAAAAGTAAAGACACCACTTGAGCTAGTTAACACAGATCTAGCTGGTGGCTTTAAATATGTACAGTCTTTTGCAGATGTGTGTACAGGGGCAGTGTTTGTTTACTTTCTCAGAGCAAAGAGTGACACACTCCAGGCCACAGAAAAAATCCTTGCAGCAGTGGACAACACGTGAAACACAAATTCACTCATAATTCATAATTATTATTAATTTACATGATATATATATTTTTTTTATAATAGTTTTTTTTTATTAGAAATGTTTTCCTCTGTAAAAAAAATGCCAGTGAATTTTTTTTTCTTCAAAAATGGCCAAAATTGACAGCTCTGAGCAGGCCTGCATTGCAGTAATGACTGCAGTAAATATTCGTGCAGATGGCTGCACAGGTTGACCCAGGATTAAATAAATAATAAATAATAGCCAATCAAAATAGGCTATTAACGTCATCTAAGCACGGTCTGTGCAGTTAAACTCTTGCCATTGAATGGGGGATTGAATGATTGACAGCCTTGTGATCCAATTAGATAATGGTTTCTCTTCTGCCGTACTGCTGCTCTGCAGCTTGTTTACAAAATATTTTGTATCTCAGTTTAAGAAGATAAGTTGTTGGAGCTAACGTAGCTAAAGGGCTACCACCGCAGCTATCAGGCCCAGGGTGGAGTGTTTTGTTATTGTTCATGAACTTATTGTGCATCGTTTGATGATATATATATACACCTGCGATAAAAGCTAAACGTGACAACAACAACAACGTCATCGCCTCGCGGGCACTTTGAATTCTCTAGTACTGTAGATAGCGTTGCAACGGAGGAAGGAGATATTGTCAACTAGCTTGCTTGCTAGCTAACGTTATGTTGTAACGTTATGCAAGTCTTGTGAATGTCTAAACAAACGGCATTGTTTGATTGATTGATTGAAAACGTTATTAATGACGCAATGAAGCATATAGCACTAGTTAGAGGGGAAATTCGGATTCCTCTCGGATTCATTCATTGAGCAGAACTGCAATTCGCTCAGCTGCAGAAACGTTGAAGAGACAATACCCACAGGACTTGCAGGAGAACTTTGTTTCACTGTCTGTCTATTGTCTACACATTTGGAGCAAGGCGCGTCAGCTGCAACAATGGTGAGTAACCGAATAACCGGTCATAAGTGATGCCGCTGTGTGTGTGTGTGTGTGTGTGTGTATACAATGGCCGCCGAGCCACTGTATACTGTACATGGTCTGCTTGGTTTGATCGGGCCGCCGAGCCACTGTATACTGTACATGGTCTGCTTGGTTTGATCAGGGGCCGCCGAGCCACTGTATACTGTACATGGTCTGCTTGGTTTGATCGGGCCGCCGAGCCACTGTATACTGTACATGGTCTGCTTGGTTTGATTTAGGGGAGTGGTCTGCCCTGCGGGGGTGCCGCAACATATTGCGCAACGCCACTGCATACCATTGACTCAGAATGGTCTGTTTTATTGAAATCGTCACAGCAGTATAGTTTGTTTATACTTCAGAAGGATGATATTTAAACATGGTCCCCAAAATGAATGGAAGCGAATGAGGAGCCTGACAACTGGGAGGAATGGGGGTGTTGCAGCGTTGGGGATGTTTAAAAAATATAATTTAATATATAATATAATAATTTGTGCTTCACCTAAAAATTTGGTCAGCAGCCTCCACTGCCTTGCAGATGTAGCTCCTTACGGCAGCATAAAATGCTTACGATCCGATAACGGAACAGAGTTCACAAATAGAGAGTTCCAATCACTGTTGAGAAGGAACAAGATCAGACACGAGACGTCCTGTCCTTACTCCCCGCACAAGAATGGGATAGCAGAGAGGGAAGGACGCACTCTTTTCGAAATGGCTAGGTGTAAGCAAATAGATGGTAACTTATCTAAAAGTCTATGGCATTATGCGGTACAAGAAGCCGCTTACACCAGAAATCGGTGTTTTAACAAGCACACAGGCACCACCCCATATACAGCACTGACAGGAAAAAGCTGTGATCTATCCAGGATGCACAAGTTTGGGTCAGTGTGTTATGCTTACCAACAGGACAGAGGAAAGTTCGAGTCCAGGTGTGAAAAAGGACTCTTTGTAGGGCATGACAAGGGCAGCCCCGTTTTTCTGTGAGAACGAGACACAGGAGCCAGAGCTGGACTCCAGAGTAGGGTGTGAGGAAAGAGAGACACCACAGCCTAGTGTACTGAGCACAGACATGCAGACAGACAGTCAACAACCCCCAGAGGATGATGACAGGAAGCACCCTAGGGTGACGTCACGTGCCTCATGCAGTGGGAGATATCCCTCCCGGGAACATAAACCCCCAAAGTATCTGAAAGACTATGCCCAAAGAGAAAGTGACGAGGATGACAGTACACTTACCAGCATAGATTACTGCTACAGAGTAGTGAGTGGTGTACCTCAGACCTTTAAAGAGGCCATGATATCCCCTGAGTCAGGAAAATGGGAGAGAGCAATGGATGAGGAGATGAGGTCCCTAGAGGACAATCATACTTTTACTCTAATAAAGTTACCAGAGGGTAGACAGACAGTGGGAGGCAATTGGGTGTACTCAATCAAGAAGGGTATTGAAGGCCACAACAAGTACAAGGCCAGGTTTGTAGCTAAAGGCTACAGTCAGAGGGAAGGAATAGACTACGGTGAGACATTCTCCCCTAAAGCCAATCTGACCAGTGTACGGGTAGTGATGCAGAAGGCAGCTGAAGACAGTTTGATTTGACACCAGATGGATGTGAAGACAGCCTACCTGCACGCACCCATTGATAGGGAGATATATATGGAACAACCTGAAGGTTACAAGAAGAAAGGAGAGAAGCTAGTGTGTAAGCTAGAAAAATCCATTTACGGCCTGAAACAGTCTGATGCTTCATACATGTCTAATTGAAGATCACTTCATACAGAACCCAGTAGACCCCTGTGTTTACACAAAGGAGTCAAAAGAGAAAAGTGATAATTGTGATTTGGGTGGATGATTTAATAATCGCAGCAGACAACACTAGAAACCTAGAGCAGGTGAAAAGTATGCTCTCCACCAGATTCAAAATGAAAGACCTAGGTAGGTTAAACATTTTCTGGGCATGGACTTCGAACAGTCTGCCAGTTGTGTAAAAATATCCCAGAAGAGATATGTGGAAAAGATCCTGAATCGTTTTGACATGCAATAATGTAGAACCAGGGAAACACCATGTGATCAAAAGCTAGACTACCAAGAGGATGCTCAGAAATGGACAGATGTAAAAATGTACAGAGAAGCTGTAGGTAGCCTCATTTATTTGACAACATGTACTCGCCCTGACCTATGTTTTGTAATGAGTAAATTATCACAGCATTTTGCTGATCCCACAGAAGAGCACTGGATTACAGCAAAACATGTTTTTCGTTATCTCAAAGGCACAGCAGATAAACAGCTTTGTTTCAGAAAGAGCAGTGAGGGCTTAGGGCTTCAAGCCTATAGTGATGCAGATTGGGCGGCAAACGCCACAGACAGAAGAAGTACCACCGGGTATTGTGTATGGGTACAGACAGCTCACTGGTTTCATGGAAAACAAAGAAACAGCCCACAGTGGCACTATCAACTTGTGAAGCCGAATACATGGCTCTAGCTTTGACAATACAGGAATGTATTTATCTAGAACAACTGCTCGAAGGAATGGATACCTATGTGTAACTGAGGGGTACAATTCCCTGACTGTATTGAGAGTATGGTATCATTAAACCACTACTTAGTTATGTACTTTAATTACTGGCCATACAGTACACGGTATATATGATGAACACCCACACAATAACACGGCTTAACAAAGAAAGTCCTGTTTAGAATATTTATTAGAAGAGCAGCAATAGTAGATTACAGTATTGAGAATTATGAGTCGCGCTTATATGGCGAAGAACACTTAAATAGGTCAAGAGCGTAAGTCCATGAGCATATTACGATGGGTATAATTAATACCACCTGTAGCATAAGAATTATATAAGGCACACTCGTAGGTCAGCTGGAGATACTAAGGGGGTTCCCTCCGGTTGTAAGCCAGCAGGGGAGAGGAATCGTCGGGAGCAAAAGTCTGGATCAACGAGGAATAAAGAGACTCCAGGTACAGGAGACGGTGCAATAATCCCTTGGTCCTTAGACAAAGCAACAGCTATACTCCGGTATGCATTGCAGCATGGATGAAAGCTAGCCAGCCTCTGGGTCCTAGAGGCGGGCTCGACGGTGCTCCTCACAGGGTAGATCCCACACGGCAGTGGGGTAGACGGTTCTCTGCTCCAGCGGCCACAGTACCAAAGCAATATAATCCAGCCGGAAAAGGCTCTGCATTCGTCGGTGTAGGTTATCCAGTGTACATATCCACACGGTTCTCGTCTAGGACTCCTCGGATGGCGGCACAAGGTTAGGCCGCCCAGCCTGGATAAGCACACTAGCTCGGTACGATGAACCGGTGGTAATGCTGGTCACTGTAGAACGGTAGCCGCACGATACACTATACATAATAGACTATTACTTTATAATAGAATAGGTCGAACTCGACGGTACAGCGTTAAACACTTTGGCTATCAATTCGCACGCGGTCTCAAGGCTCTATTTAGGGGCAAAACGGGCCCACTTCACAGCACGTTGTATCGTGGTGAAGGCTTCAGCTTTTAGTTACTAAGTGCATCTGTATCCACCTGCGCCGTATTTATACGTAAGGTGAATAATCTAGTGCCAACCTCATTTCTGTCTCGTATTACTGCGCAAACCTGGGCATGTTGAGACATGTCTTAGCGGTGGCTTTGAACTAGACATTGGGGGTATGGCCGTTGGCGCCTAGGGGGTCGCTGTCCAATAGGAGAACGAATATTATGGTCTGGCCTGTACCTAGGTAAAGGGATATTCCATGTATATGTACTGTAACTGAGGGGTACAATTCCCTGACTGTATTAATAAGTATGGTATCATTAAACCACTACTGTCTTATGTACATTACTACTGGCCATACAGTACACAGGTATATGATATGAACACCTCCACAATGACACGGTTCCACAACAATATTGGTCAGAATAATATTTATTATTATAGCAACGGTAGGTTACAGAATGATAACTATGAATTGCGCTTGTAAGGCGAAGAATGTGCGTGAGTAAGTCAAGAGCGTAAGTCCATTAGAATAGTACGCAGGAGATAATAAATACCACCGGTATCAATAGGAATTATATCTATGGTACACTAGTAGGGCAGCGGGAGATACTAGTAGGGTCCCTCCGGTTGTAGGCCAGCAGGGGGAGGAAATGTTCGAATGCAAACTCTGGATCAACGGGGAATCAATAAGCTCCAGCTACGGGAGTCTGTACATTACTCCCTTGATCGGCATACGAAAGCAGCAGCTGTAATCCAAGTATGCGTGCAGCATAGGTGAAAGCCGGCCAGCCTCTTCTAGAGACGGGCTCGAGTGATGTTCCTCACGGGTGGTCCCACACAGTAGTGGGTGTAGACGATTCTCCTCTGCTCCAACAGCCACAGGACCAAAGCAATATAATAATAATCCAGCCGGAAAAGGGCTCTGCATTCACCGGTGTAGATTCTCCGGTGCGCGGTACTTCGCATTAACTAGGTCGAACTTGACGTTATTACACTAAGCTCTGACACTTTACTATCCTATTCGCACGCGGTTATAAGTGCTCTATTTAGACACACGGTTGCTCACTTGACTTGGTCGTTGACTCGTGATGAAGGCTTTAACGTTTGAGGGTAACACGTTTCTAGGTTAACTTGACTTTAGGCTAAGTGCTGCTGTATCCACCTGCGACGTATTTATACGTACGGCGAATAATCTAGTACCAGCCTTATTCCTGTCTCGTATTCTTGCGCCGAACCGGGCATGTCCAGGCAAGCCTTGGCGGTGACTTTGAACTAGACCTTGGGGGTATGGCAGTGGCGCCTAGTGGATCGCTATCCAATAGGAGAACGAAATATTATGGTCTGTACTAGGTAAAAGGGATATTCCGTGTATATGTACAAAGAATACACAAGGGATATCAGACGATATACAAATACTATGCAATATATATCAAGTAGTAAATATATATATTCGGTTTAATCTGATCCTTCGTAACAGCCGCCTCCTAATTAGTCCCACCTAATTAGATAAGCAGAGACAGATTAACCGCACTGTCCACTACTCAATGTCCGTTGTGAGGGTAGGGCAGTTCACAAAGTCGGGGGGTCATGGTCGTCATCGAGAGAGTCGGGGAGCCTTGGCAACTCTATCAGCCTCCCCACGGGCCGGGTGTATGTCCGCCCCTGGACGAGCACTTCTGCCGCTCTGACCTTTCCGTCGGCACCAGTGATCACTTTGCTTACGCGGCCGGCCGGCCACGCAGCTCGGGGTAGTGACTGGTCTATGATCATGACGACTGGACGGGATGAAGGGGGGCTTAGGAGGAAGCGGGCCTGAGACTGCTTTGATCTGTGCTTGGCTGTGCCTCCTCCTCCTCCGTCTGTTTCTCTTGTTTGCTCTGTACCCCGTCTGAGGAGGGGCCGGTTCCGGCCGCCCCATCAAGGAGTCGCTTGGGGTGCTGGGTTCGAGGTCAGCTACGTCTGGAGCGCAGCTGAGGGGGGTGGAGTTCCAAACTCCCTCTTGTGCCCACGGTTCTCTCACAGGCCTCTCGCTTAATGTCAATAGCCTCTCAACGGGCTGTACGAGAGAGTGGCCGGTGTCGCTCACCTTTGTGTGTAGGCAGCGTGCAGACGTGGGTTGACTGTCAAGTCCGTAGAGGGGGCCCTGGAGCGTCCACCCCAGTCGGGTCTGAACCGCGACTGGGCATCCTTTGGGTCCGATGTGGGCCGCCTCAATTGGGAGAATGAGGTCCGCGTGGTCGGAGCCGATGAGCAGGGTCGGTGTGGCGCCGTCGATAAGCGGTATAGGTAGTTGACGTAGGTGCACATACTTAGCCATCAGCTGTAGGATGGGGTAGGTGTACTGTGATAGGCCTATGTCGTGGCTGGTGAAGACGTTGGTTATACTATACTGCTTCTCGGGCTGGTCCACCGCTGCTATCCTGAAGGAGACCTTCTCACCTTTTATGGTCTTCTGGTCCCTTCTGATGGTGCGTATTGTCATGGTACCTTTGGCACCCCGCAGGCCCAACTGGGCTGCGGTGGAAGCGAGGAGGAGAGTCTTTTCAGACCCGTCGTCCACGACGGCGTAAGTGTCCAGGACCTTGTCCTCGTAGCTCAGGAGCACTCTGACCACTTTGATGAGCACTCGGGGGGTCCCGCTATGCTGGTCAATGTGGAGCACTCCTGTTGGTCGGTTGCTTTGGGTCTTCTGGAGGGCCCCGCACCGTGCTGCGCGGTAAGCGGCGCCCGCCTGGGCCGCCTCACGCCACTGTTCAACTTGGGCGGGGTTCAGTGTCTTATATTCGGCGCACTGTGCCATCCAGTGTCCGCCGTCGCAGTAGGTACAGTAGGGGGCGGTCTGGTGGCTCTTCGGTACTGGTGCCACCGCCTCGGCATGGTACATTACCGCGACGGGCCCACTCTGTTGTCCTGGCTGACGCTTGTTGATGTCATGCAGGACCTCCAAGTGGGTGCCGCCGCACCTGCCGCACTTCTTCTTCAAACGGCACTCAGTTGCCATATGGCTGCGCGCGCAGCGGAAGCAGCGGCGGTGGTCCTTGATCCACTGACTCACCTCGTCCGTGGTCAGTTTCCCGAAAGTGTCGCATTGATACAGCCGATGTTCCCCTTCACAGTACTGGCATTCAATCTTCCACTCCTCTTTCGTCGAGGGGGTGTTGTGGTTCTTGTGCTGCGGTACTGATTCGGCTTGGTGCATAACGGTCACCGACCGGCGGTTATCATTTAATCCCCGAGGTCCTGGTCTTGGGCTTGGTCCACTCCATACGAACGTGTCCAGTCGTAAGCTGCTGACCTCCCTGGCGAGGAACTCAGACAGGTCTAGGAGGGATGCCTCTGGGCCGTTGGGGTCACGGTGGTTTCTCTGCCGCCGAAAACGCTCTTGTCGGGCGGGAGGGAGCTTCTCTAATATTCTCTCTACATTAGAGTTAGCGTACAGTTCGTATATCCCTTTTTCCTTTTGGGACCCCAGCATCCCTACCAGGGACTGTACCTTGATAGAGATGTTGCTCTGTTGTCTCTGGCTGGGGGGAGACGGTCAATGTCTCTTATCTCCTGTATCACGTAGTCCCATATGCTTCCATAACGTTGGCCGAGGGCTACTAGAGCCGCGGTGTATGGGGTAGTAGAGTTGGAATATGCCAGCGCTATATTGTGCGCTCTGGGCACCTTCAGGTGCTTGAGTAGGATAGCATACTTGTACGTTTCATCCGGTACATCGGACATCATTGTCTCTAAACACATTCGTAGCTCTGTGTACTGTGCTCTGTTCTCGTGTGTGAAGTCCGGGAACGTCGGTGTGCCAAGGTACGATGCCATGGATGGCTGGCACATCGGTGAGCGTTGGGGGAGAGGCCTCCTGGGCGAGTCTCCCCGTGCGTGTTGTCTTGGGCTGGTACTTGGTGGGTACCGAAGGTCGGGTACCCAGGTGCTGTTCCTCGGTGCTGACGGTGCGTCAAACTCACCCGTGAGACGATATACAAATACTATGCAATATATATCAAGTAGTAAATATATATATTCGGTTTAATCTGATCCTTCGTAACATGTACAAAGAATATACAAGGGATATCAGACGATATACAAATATTATACAATATATCTCAAGTAATAAATATATATATTCGGTTTAATCTGACCCTTTGTAACAGCCGCCTCCTAATTAGTCCGCACCTAATTAGATAAGCAGAGACAGATTAACCGCCTTGTCCACTACTCAATGTCCGTTGTGAGGAGTAGGGCAATTCACAAAGTCAGTGGGTCATGGTCGTCATCAAGGGAATCAGGTAGCCTTGGCAACTCTATCAGCCTCGCCACGGGTCGGGTGTATGTCCGTCCCTGGACGAGCACTTCTGCCGCTCTGACCTTTCCGTCGGCACCAGTGATCACTTTGCTTACGCGGCCGGCCGGCCACATAGCTCGGGGTAGTGACCGGTCTACAATCATGACGACTGTGCCCTCCGTCAAATTGTCTCTTTCTTTTACCCATTTCTGGCGGGTCTGTAGAGACGGTAGATAGTGGAGGAGGAAACTGTTCCAAAACTTGTCAGCCAATACTTGACTGTACCTCCACATTCTTCGGCCGTTCGCTTCCTCAGGTCTGTACACTGTCTGTGGGAGCGCGGGGTCCAGCCGCACCATCAAGAGAGTGTTGGGGGTGACTGGGTCGACATCTGCTACATCACTTGAGACGTAACCGAGGGGTTTTGAGTTCAATACTCCCTCAATCTCTGTGAGGACTGTCGTGAGGACTTCTTCCGCCACGGTCTGGGCCCCAAGCACGGCGTACAGGGCTGTCTTTATTGAACGTACTTCTCGTTCCCAAGTTCCCCCGAAGTGAGGGGCATTCGGGGGGTTAAACTGGAAATCAATCTGAGAGGGAGCGAGGTGGGTCTTAAGTTCTGGGCCCATAGCTTGGAAGCTCTCTCTCAGCTCTCTTTCTCCGCCTTTGAAGTTTGTCCCGTGATCAGACAATAATATAGGCGGTTTTCCTTTCCGCGCTGTGAATCTCCGGAAGGCCATAAGGAATGAGTCCGTACTCATGGTTGGAAGGAGTTCTATGTGTATCGCTCGGGTGGTCATGCATTTGAATACAATACCCCACCGCTTCTCCGTCCCTCTTCCTTTCTTCACATACAGCGGGCCGAAGCAGTCCATACCGGTGGAGTGAAAGGGCTTGTCGCCGAGTCGGAGGCGACAGGGGGGTAGGTCAGCCATCCTGGGTATACTGGGCTGTGCTCGCCACTTGCGACAGTCTAGACAGGTCCGCTGGAAGCGTTGTACTGCTTCTCTTCCTTGCAGTATCCAATAGCGACGTCTGATCTCAGCGAAGACTCTCTCTGCCCCGGCGTGGTGCACGTCCTCGTCGTATTTCTTTATGGTGAGCTCTGTGACCTTGTGTCGGCTGTTGAGAACTATCGGGAACTTGACGTCATCCGTTAAGTCTGGGGCCCTTCTCAGACGACCACCCACTCTGATGAGATTATGGGCGTCGCGCTCAGGGGCCAAGTGGAGCAGTCTGCTGTCTGACGGGACTGGCTTTGATCCCTGCAGACAGTCTAGCTCGTCGGGGAACGAGTCTCTTTGGGCTCGCTGTAGCGGAAGGAGTTCTGCTTCTTCGTAATTAGCTGCATTAATGTCAGTAGTGGAGGGAACCTCAGGGTGGTGCCACAGGAATGTCTTTAACTGCGCACTCTCAAGGGTAGGGCAGTCGTCTATGTTGGGATCTGTGGGGACTGGTGTGTGCGTCAACCCACAGAACATAGATTTCTTCATCTCTGCCTCCTCTTGACTAGCCTCCCGTGGGGTGGGTGTAGGCCACTCTTCTTCCGGGAGCTTGAGGAACTCGGGACCGTCACTATAGAGATTGTGACGTGTGAGGTCATCCAGGGACATTCCCCGTGTGATGACGTCTGCTGGGTTCTGTTTTGTGTCCACGTACCTCCAGCATGCTGATTCTGTTAAATCTTGGATCTCTGTGATTCTGACTCCCACGAAGACCTTGTATCTACACGAATCGGACTGGATCCATGTGAGTACGGTCATGGAGTCTGACCACAGGATTGTTCTTTGCACCGGGATGGTGAGTTCACATTGGATTAGCGTGGCGAGTTGCGCTCCTACTAGGGCTGCGCAGAGCTCTAGACGCGGGATCGATTGTTGCTTGCGGGGGGCTATTCTTGAACGAGCCAGGATGAAGGCGGTATGTATTTCTCCTCCCTCCTCTCGGGCCCGCAAGTAGGCCACCGAACCGTAGGCTACTTCGGAGGCGTCGCTGAAGACCTGCAGGTCCATCTGACACGTCTCCAGCCGCACTGTGGGTGGGAAGTAGCTGCGGCGTATGTTGACACCTGGGAGTGAGCTGAGTTCTGTTTCCCACTCTCTCCATGTGGAAGCAAGGTGGTCGGGTATGGGGTCGTCCCAGCCCTGGTCCTTGTCCCACAGCTCTCGTACAATCATCTTTGCCCTGGTGGTGTAAGGTAGAATACATCCCAACGGGTCATATTGTCTGGCGAGTGTTCTGTATACACTCCGTCTTGTGGTCGGTAGTGAAATCGACCTTCCCTGCTCCTTGGTCAGGGGTGTGTGTCTATAATGGAGCGAGTCTGTTTTGAAGCACCAGACTAGTCCTAATGTCATTTCTTGGGCTTCACCTGGGATGGTCGCCATCCAGGTCTCGCTGCTTGCTGCCTTGTCCTCTGGGGAGAGGCTGCGCAGTACTTGAGGGTCGCTGCTGGCCCACTGCCGGAGATCAAAGCCGCCTTTGATCAGGGAGGCGCGGAGCTTGAGTAGGAGGGCCTCGGCCTCTTCTGGCGTCGAGACGCTTTGCAGACAGTTGTCCACGTAGAAACTCTTCTCTACACTTTGTCGGACCTCCTCGTCAGCTGCTGGGTCCTCTGCGACATGTTTTTGCAGTGCGAACGTAGCACAGCATGGGCTGCATGTGGTTCCGAAAGGGAGGACTTCCCATTGATAGATGGATGGTTGCTCATCCCCGATCCTCTCTCTCCATAAGAACCGCAGCAGGGGCTTGTCCTCTTCCACTAGTCGCACCTGCAGGAACATCCCTTTGATGTCGCCGCTGATGGCCACCTTGTTCTGGCGGAAACGTAGCAACACGCCTAGTAGAGAGGGGCCGAGTGTTGGGCCGGGCAAGAGCTCTTTATTCAGATTTTGTGATCCGATCTGGTAGCTGCAGTTAAACACAATACGATCCTTGCCGTTGTGGTGGACCTTGTGGTGGGGCACGTACCATGATTCGGTCGTCTGATCGGCCTCTTGAATGTCAATTCTCTTTATGTGTCCCGCTGTGATTAGCTTGTCAATCTCAGCGCGGTACACAGTGGCTTGAGTGGGGTCTCTGGCTAGGCGCCGCTCGGTGTTCAGTAGATATCGCTCCGTCGCTTCTTTTGAGGCGTGGAAGGTAGGCATACCCTCTCGCCTCAGGAGTGGAGTTGCGTATCTCATCACTCCATTGACTTTGACTCTCTTTGTCCCCTGCTCGAGGAGGGCTATGGCGTAAATGTCTTCCTTGGAACGAATGTGTTTCTTTTCGTTCTTAAAGGGCATTGTCTCTAGTGTCCATAGCCTCTCGACGTGCTGTAAGAGGGTGGTGTCTTCTTCTGTCACTCTGGAGTGGAGGCAGCGAGTGGCTGCTGATCGGTTGGGAGACCTGGAGAGGGGGCCTTGTAGAGTCCATCCTAGGCGGGTCTCGACTGCTGCTGGACAGCCTCTGGGCCCAATGTGGACCCGGTCCATCGGGACGATGAGGTGTGCGTGGTCGGATCCTATGAGCAGGGTCGGGGTGGCGCCGTCGATGAGCGGTATAGGTAGTTGACGCAGGTGCACGTATTTATCCATCAGCTTGGCGATGGGGTAGGTGTACCGCGACAGGCCTATGTCTTGGCTGGTGAAAGCGTTAGTGATCCTATACCGCCTCTCTGGCTGCCCGCTTGCTGCGATAGTGAAGGAGACGTGCTCACCCTTTATTGTCTTCAGGTCTCTTCTTATAGTACGAATCGTCATCGTTTCTTCGCTCCCCCGCAGACCCAGCTGGGCTGCAGCGGATGCGAGGAGGAGAGTCTTTTCTGACCCGTCGTCAAGGACGGCGTAAGTGTCCATGACCTTGTCCTCATAGCTTAATGTCACTCGGACCACCTTCAAGAGCACCCGGGAGCGGGGTCAATATACATGACGCTTACTCTGGTGCTGCTTGAGGGTGCGGGTTTCTTCCTGTTGCTGTCATGCAAGATGTCCAAGTGGGCTCCGTCACACCGGATGCACCTCTTCTTCAAGCGGCACTCGGCTGCCATATGGCTGCGCGCACAGCGGTAACAGCGACGGTTGGACTTTATCCATTAACTCACCTCGTCGGCGGTCATCTTCTTGAAAGCATCACATTGTGACAGCCAATGTTCTTTCTCGCAGTACTGGCATACAATCTTCCACTTCTCTTTCGTCGAGGGGGTGCTGTGGTTCTTGTTACGCGGTACTGATTCGGATTGGTGCATGATGGTCACCAGCCTGCGGTTATCGTTGGATCTCCGAGGTCCCTCTCTGGGGCTTGGTCCACTCCGCACGAACGTATCCAGTCGTAGGCTGCTGACTTCTCTCGCGAGGAAGTCGGCCAGGTCTAGGAGGGATGGCTCGGGACCGTTGGGATCACGGTGGTCTCTTTGCCGCCTGAAGCGCTCTTGTCGGGCGGGAGAAAGCTTCTCTAATATCCTTTCCACAAGTTTCAAGTTTCTTTAATAGTTGTCATACAGAAGTACAGAATATTTTTGTACAAAATGCTTCTTACTGTTGCGCTCCAGAGACTGTGCAAGACAAGATAAGTATGAAATAAAAACATAGTAAAATTAGAAGTAAAAAAAAAAAAGAGGTCACAGTGTTCAGTTTAGACATATGTACAATGTTCGATGCAGAATAGACGTAGTTACCATACAATATACAATACTGTGCAGTGTACTAATACACAATACTATATAGTGCAAGGCAGAAATGGAGAAATGGGACGAGGTGCAATTTAGGTACAATTCACAGTAGGTGTACGAGTTGTAGTGCAAATCCTTTATCAATAAATATAAAGTGTAAGTGTGTTTGTGTGATCTAAAGTGTGGAGAGTGGGTGCTGCAGTGTGTTGTTTGTTTGAGTGAGTGTGTGCGTGTGGGTGTGTGTGCTGTGTGCATTTGATGGTTGTTGCATAGTGATTATTGTTCGTTTAGCGATTATTGTTCGTTTAGCAGCCTGATGGCCTGGGGATAGAAGCTTCTTCTGAGTCTTTCTGTGCTCGCCTTAAGACTCCGGTATCGCTTGCCTGACCGCAGCAGTTCAAAGAGGCAGTTGTTCGGGTGGCTCGAGTCCTTAATAATTCTCTTAGCCTTCCCCTTGCACCGCTTGTTGTAAATGTTCTGGAGGGTGGGAAGCCCCCCTCCAATTGTGCGTTCGGCTGAACGTGTCACTCTTTGTAGTCTGCTACGGTCTTGTGCAGTGCTATTCCCAAACCAGGAGGTGATGTTGCCGGTCAGGATGCTCTCTATTGTGCATGAGTAGAAGTTCCTAAAGATCTTCTGACTGACTTGGAACTTCCTTAGGCGCCTGAGGAAGTAGAGGCGTTGTCGTGCCTTCTTCACAACACTGTCAATGTGTGTGGTCCATGTCAAGTCCTCGGATATGTGGGCTCCGAGGTACTTGAAACTGTTCACTCTCTCAACCGGTGCCCCGTCAATGCTGAGGGGGCTGTAGTCCTTGACCCCCGACCTCCTGAAGTCCACAATCATCTCTTTTGTTTTGCTGACGTTCAGGGAGAGGCAGTTCTCCTGACACCACTGTGACAGGTTCTCTACCTCTTCCAGGTAGGCCCTTTCGTCGTTGGCAGAGATCAGGCCCACCACTACTGTGTCATCAGCAAATTTGATGATGGTGTTGTTGTTCCGCTGTGCTACGCAGTCATGTGTGTACAGGGAGTAGAGGAGGGGGCTCAGAACACAGCCCTGGGGGGCCCCTATGTTGAGCGTGATGGATGAGGAGGTGCAGTTGCCGGCTCTTACCACCTGGGGTCTGCCCGTCAGGAAGTCCAAGACCCACTGGCACAGGTCATAATTCAAGCCCAGGTCCCTGAGCTTGGCTATGAGTTTGGAGGGGACTATGGTATTGAATGCTGAGCTGTAGTCGATGAACAGCATTCTCACATAGTTCCCCTGCCTCTTGTCCAGGTGTGATGCTGCTGTGTGCAGCACATGGGCTATGGCGTCCTCCGTGGACCTGTTGGGGCGATATGCAAATTGCAGAGGGTCCAGGTTGATGGGGAGGGAGGAACAGATGTAGCCCTTCACTAGCTTCTCAAAGCACTTCATGGCTATGGAGGTGAGGGCTACAGGGCGGTAGTCGTTGAGGCAAGCGGGCGTAGATTTTTTGGGTACAGGGATGATGGTGGACTTCTTCAGACAGGTGGGGATGACAGCCTGTTCCAAGGACAGGTTGAAGATGTCAGTGAATACCGGGGCCAGTTGGTCGGCACAGACTTTTAGGACGCGGCCGGGGATGCCGTCCGGTCCTGCTGCCTTCCTGATATTCACTTTTTTAAAGATCCGTCTCACCTCATGCTCTGTTACCCTGAACACTGAGTCTCCATCAGCAGACCCCCCCCCCCCATTGCCGTAGTTTGTAGGCTGGTGTTGTTATTCACAGCCTCAAACCTCGCATAGAAGGAATTGAGATAATTTGCTAAGGAGATGTCACTGTTCAGTTTGAGGGGGGTGCCTTTGTAGTCTGTCATTGTTCTGAGGCCCTGCCACATGCCTCTAGAGCAGACCTGGGCATTGTACGGCCCGCGGGCCGCATCCGGCCCGCGGGATGCTTCTGACCGGCCCGCGAAAGATTACATGATAATAAAAAAAAAAATAAAAAAAATAAAAAAAAAAATCTTTTTTTAATATTTTTTTTTTTTTTTTTTTTACTTTTTTTTTTTCATGTCAACGTTCACACGCACAATATACGCTTAGGAGACATGCTCAGAAGATGTTGGTTCTCTTTGGATCCACCTACATATGTGAACAGACATTCTCATTCTCGTTTACCAAGTCCAGGTACAGATCCTCTCTCACTGATGAACATCTGGCAGCTGTGCTTCGCATCTCCACCTCAGACATGCAACCTGACTTTGATGGACTTGTTAAAGCTCAACAGAGACTGGATTTCTCACACTGAATGAAACAAAAAATAACTGAAAAACACTCAAATGTGGAAATATAACAAGTGAAATGGGACACTTGATATTTTTTTTTCTTAAATGTTTAATATAGGCATGTAAAGTAAAAAAGGCTACAAAACTGGGACACTTTTCTTTACATAGTTCAGTGACATGTCTTGTTTATTTTTGCTATAAGATGATGTGATGTCTTTAGAAAATCCTTGTTTCAATAGTATATGAAACTCAAAATGCCCTTTGTTATTAATGTTTCACATTTTGTTTATCATTTTGGAAATAAATTCTATTTGAATAAATGATATTTTTGAAAGCTAACCTCACCTTTTAATTGCCAAATAATAACATACACTCTTACCAGGGGTCAAAACAATGCCATTTACTGCTTTTTATATAGAAATAAAATGTATATTATGCATAATTGAGTTTGGAATTTCGGCCCGGCCCCCCAACATATTTTCAGTTGCTCATTCGGCCCCCCGGGAAAAATAATTGCCCACCCCTGCTCTAGAGTCAGCCTGTTCAAACTGAAGTTCAACTTTATCCCTGTAACGCCGTTTTGCCTCTATTACTGCTCTCCTGACGTTGTATCTTGCCATCTTGTGTTCTTCCATGTTGCCTGTCACCAGCCCGGTGTTGTATGCTGATGTGCGCACTTTCAGAGCCTCACGGACGGATTTGTCTACCCAGGGCTTTTGATTTGGGTAGATTTTAATTTTGGTGGAGGGGATTGTTTCTTCTACCTGAGTACAGACATAGTCAATCACCGTTTCGGTGTATTCGTTAATATTGGCTGTGTTATCACGGAATACACTCCAGTCTGTGCATTCCAGTACAGCTTGGAGTGACTCCTCTGACGGCACGGCCCAACGCTTAACCTCTCGCGAGACCACCGGCGTTCGCTTGAGACTTTGTTTGTACTTTGGCAAAAGAAATATTTCGGCGTGATCGCTTTTACCGAATGGACTAAGAGCCTGTGACTTGTACCCATTCTTAAATTGCGAGTATACATGGTCTAATATGTTCTCGCCTCTGGTGGGACAGGTCACATGCTGATAGAAATTCGGCAGCACCTTTTTAAGACGCGCGCTGTTGAAATCACCCAAAACCAAAATGGCAGCGTCAACATTAGCTGCCTGGAGTTTGTTTACCTCGTCGTGAAGTTTTGAAAGTGCGACCCCAGTGTTCGCGTGTGGTGGAATGTACACTCCGATGAGGATGATGGACGTTAACTCTCTTGGGAGGAAGAAGGGTCGACATTTTATCGTGATAAACTCCAGGTCTGGGGAGCAGTGGTTAGACAGTTCCTTTGTGTTGCCTAAATCGCACCACTCCTTGTTTATCATGAAGGCAATGCCGCCTCCCTTCGTCCTTAGTGACTCTTCTGCCGTCCGGTCCTTGCGGAGAACGAAGAAGTGGTCTGCCGGTTCTATTGCGTGATTCGGGACATCTGGACTCAGCCAAGTTTCTGTGAAACAGAGGACGTTACAATCCCGAATGTCCCTCTGGAATTGGATCCGTGCTCTGATGTCATCCAGTTTATTTCCTATCGATTGCACATTGGCCAACAATATGCTGGGCAATGTGGTTCTGTGTCGTTTGGACCTCAGTCTGTTTCGGACCCCGGCTCTCTTTCCACGTCTTCGCGGCGGCTTCTCCTGGTCTTGGCCATGGCCATAACAAAGGATCTCGGCGGGCCATTTCTGCTGTTCAGCGATCCGATCCAGATAGCAATCCAAACGGTAAGTTTTCCTTAATCCAATGTCAATGATTGACTGACGGTCATACACATATAATGCACCAACAGTTGGTGCAAATAAAACTCCTAATACTATAAAAATTAACAAAAGAAAGCACAGTCTCGACGGAGCGATCAGAAAGGCAGCCATCAGTGCAGCGCCAGTTCTACATTAGAGTTAGCGTACAGTTCGTGTCTACCCTTTTCCTTTTGTGCCCCCAGCATCCCTACCAGGGATTGTACCTTGATAGAGAGGTCATCCAATGAGCGATTGTCTGTGGCTGGGGGGAGACGGTCAATATTCCTTATCTCTTGTATCACGTAGTCCCATATGCGTCCATAACGTTGGTCGAGGGCTACTAGAGCCGGTACTTGAGTTGGAATATGCCAGCGCTATATTATGCGCTCTGGGCACCTTCAGGTGCTTGAGGAGGATAGCATATTTGTACGTCTCATCGGGGACATCGGACATCATAGTCTCTAAGCACATCCGTAGTTCCGTGTACTGTGCTCTGTCCTCGTGTGTGAAATCCGGGAACGTCGGTGTGCCAAGGTACGATGCCATGGATGGCTGGCACATCGGTGATCGTTGGGGGAGAAGCCTCCTGGGCGAGTCTCCCCGTACGTGTCGTCGTGGGCTGGTACTTGGTGGGTACCAAAGCCCGGGTACCCAGGTGCTGTTCCTCGGGGCTGGCGGTGCGTCAAACTCACCCTTGAGTTGAGTCGGGGGTCTGTAACGCAGGGCCTCGGGGGTAAAGTCTGGGCCGTACTGGACCTCCTGGTCCTGTGGAGTACGATGCTGCTGGTGGGCTTGACTTTCCTCCTCTTCCTCTTCCTCTTCCTCTGCTAGGTCTTCTAGATCTTGCATTCGTCTATTCAGTCTCTCGGCGGCATAGGCCGGTTCTTCCCGGTTGCTGGGTCTCGCATGGACCGGTCGGGGAGGGGGTTCGGAGACGTGTATAGGCTCTTTCTGTTGGCCGGGCTCCGGGTCGCTTGGTCGGGTAGGGGAAGGTGCCCTAGACCAGCGGTTCTCAACAGGGGTTCCGCGGCACACAGGGGTTCCGCGGAGAGCTGTCAGGGGTTCCGCGAGATGCCTGGCAATGTTCTTTAAAAATATAGAATGACAACAGTCTTATTTTGAAAATCCTATAGCGGGTCTCATTTATGCCCACGCGCAGCTCCAGCTATAATAACTAGGCTCCGAAAGCTAGCAACATTAAGGTCATTATGATACTCTTATTTTGAAAATCCATGGTGTTGTGACTCATATCCGCTCCAGCACACAGCCAATAGGATGCATCTCAGGCAGGCTGAGCAGTGAGCAGTAGCGTCTCTCAGCTCAGCAGTAGTAGTAGCGTCTGGATCTGGAACGCGGACATTGAAACACAGCAAGGGTAGTGTTTTTGCGACCCAAAACAAATCCCTGCTGTTTTATTCCGCAACGGGTCAAATGCATATAACATGCTTTGCAATCCTTGCCATTCCTTTATGACCACGTTGTGTTTAAGACCGGAATTAATGTCCCGTTACCATAAGCTAACAACAAGCTAAAAGCCCTGTTCAGAGCGACAGAGAACAGCAGGGTGGGGACTTAGTTGGAAGGATGACTGGGGGGGGGGGGGGGCATTCTCCCTCTATGTGTGTGCGTTTGAAAAGATGATGAAGTCAGACTACTATATTATATTGATAGTAAATGTACTGAGTGTGGACAGACAGATTATGTTGATATTTAAACATAAAAAATACAATACATAATAAATGTATCCATGATCATCATGCAACATAAAACAATTGCAGGAACGGTTTGGGAGCGGAAGGTGTTTTAGGTTGCATGTTCCAAAAAATTTACTTAAAGTTTAAAGCTCAATATATCAAAACGTGGCACTTTATAGTGAACAGGCACTTTATAGTGAATCCAAATTCTTTTTGGATTACAGAAAATTATCCCTAAAGTGCTATCTGTTGCAGCTGCACTGTTTTCCATGAAAATACCATATTTGGATAAGTTTGACCATTTCTAAAAATCTGAAAATCATTATTTAATAAAACACAGAAAAGTATCACCAAGTTACTCTGGATAAAAAAAAACTTTACGGACAACATTGAGACAAAGCTTCCTGACACATCTCCATCCAAACTCTTGGAAGAACTCATTGAAATCTCATCTGATACCACCTGGAGAGCTAGTTTCAGAGTGTGGTGCTGAGTACCAAGTATCTCATGATGCTGCAGTTAAGGTGTTGATACCATTCAGCCCCACATATCTGTGTGAAGCTGGCTTTTCATCCATGACAGCTCTGAAAACAAAATATAGGGGCCAAGTTGAGCCTTGATGATGACATGCGTGTTGCCTTGTCAAAGATCTCCCCACGTATTGACCGTATTATTAGCCAGCAGCAGCGGACCTCGCATTGAGCTAGAAATGTCCACTGAGTGAACAAGTGCTTATTTTCTGTATTTATTTATATTTTTTGAGAAATGGTAACTTGGTGATCCTTTTCTGTATTTAAAAAAAATACATGATTTTCTGTTTTTGAGAAATTGTCAAACTTATCCAAATATGCTATTTTTATGGAGAACAGTGCAGCTGCAACAGATAGCACTTTAGTGATCCTTTTCTGTATTTAAAAAAAAAACTTTTGTCATCAGATTCAGACAACTTTATTGATCCTGCGTGGGGCAATTCATATTTGCAGATTCACCAACAAGCAACAAAGACAAACAAACAACAAAACATCTCAACGACAGCACGGCAAATAAAGAGTAATTGTATCATCATTGTAGCAAAAAAGACAGGACCGGGAAAGTCTTTATCGTATGTAGGGGTGCCCTGGAATATTTTATTGAACACAGGGGTGCCTTGGCAGCAGAAAGGTTGAGAACCGCTGCCCTAGACCCTTGTCTTGACGATGCCCTGGAGCTCCGTGCGGAGAGAGGGGGAGTCGCCCTGGCAATCAGTTGCTCCATTATCTGCGCTTGTAGTCGGTCGCGCTCGGCTTCGCGCTTGATGTGAGCGAGGTCGCGCTCTGCTTCGCACTGGGCTTGGGCTGCGTCGCGCTGTGCATTGGCGGCATCGCGCTGTGCATCGGCGGCGGCGCGCTGGGCATCGGCGCGGTCTCTTTCAATATTCTCTTCCGTCTGGAGGCGTCTGGTCTCCAGGCGTATGCGGTCGTCTTCACTCCTTTGCTGCGCCTGGAAGCGCTCTCGCTGGGTCGCAGAGTGTTCGCGTTCACTAAGGGCTTGCGCTTGGAGTTGCGCGTGAAGGCGCTCTCTTTGGTCTGCAGATTGTTCGCGCTCACTCAGTTGTTGAGCCTGCAGGCGTTCTCTTTCCATGGTAGAGTGTTCGCGCTCACTTAGCTGTTGCGCCCGGAGGCGCTCTTGTTCCATGGAAGAATGTTCGCGCTCGCTAAGCGTCTGTGCTTGGAGTCGATCGCGTTCGGTGGAGGCTGCCAGGGTGGCGATGAATGCCTGCGCCAGCATCTTGTCCGCCTCGCTGGGGGAAGACACTGATGGAGGTGATCGGCTTCTGACAGTGCTCGTTGGAGATCCGTTCTCCTGGCACGCTCCGAGGAGGTCTATCTCCTGGGTGCGCTTCTCTTCTGGTAGTGGGTCGGGTTCTGTCCCTGGAGCGCTTTCTTTATCCTGGAGCTCTCCGGGGACCGTCCCGTTGATGTTGTCGGGGGGTATAGTCATGTCATGTCCCTCCTGGTCCCCCCTGTGAGCTTGGTCAGTTACGTTAGAACCCACTAGGGTCTCTACTGGCAAGGTCGCCTGGTCGGTAGGGTTTGACATGCTTTTACTATCCGCTTTTTCCGCATTTAACGTCTGTATAAAGCTAGGTAGTAGACTGGCAGCGTAGTCCTCTAGGTAAGGAGGTGGCTGCCGTCTGCGCTGCTGCCGTTCTAGCTTAGGAGAGCCGTTTGTGGAGTGTTCACCACTGGCCATGGTTAATATCAATATTATATTTAGATATTACACTGATATTCCTCCGGCTCGAAGGACCAATTGTAACTGAGGGGTACAATTCCCTGACTGTATTGAGAGTATGGTATCATTAAACCACTACTTAGTTATGTACTTTAATTACTGGCCATACAGTACACGGTATATATGATGAACACCCACACAATAACACGGCTTAACAAAGAAAGTCCTGTTTAGAATATTTATTAGAAGAGCAGCAATAGTAGATTACAGTATTGAGAATTATGAGTCGCGCTTATATGGCGAAGAACACTTAAATAGGTCAAGAGCGTAAGTCCATGAGCATATTACGATGGGTATAATTAATACCACCTGTAGCATACGAATTATATAAGGCACACTCGTAGGTCAGCTGGAGATACTAAGGGGGTTCCCTCCGGTTGTAAGCCAGCAGGGGAGAGGAATCGTCGAGAGCAAAAGTCTGGATCAATGAGGAATAAAGAGACTCCAGGTACAGGAGACTGTGCAATAATCCCTTGGTCCTTAGACAAAGCAACAGCTATACTCCGGTATGCATTGCAGCATGGATGAAAGCTAGCCAGCCTCTGGGTCCTACAGGCGGGCTCGACGGTGCTCCTCACAGGGTAGATCCCACACGGCAGTGGGGTAGACGGTTCTCTGCTCCAGCGGCCACAGTACCAAAGCAATATAATCCAGCCGGAAAAGGCTCTGCATTCGTCGGTGTAGGTTATCCAGTGTACATATCCACACGGTTCTCGTCTAGGACTCCTCGGATGGCGGCACAAGGTTAGGCCGCCCAGCCTGGATAAGCACACTAGCTCGGTACGATGAACCGGTGGTAATGCTGGTCACTGTAGAACGGTAGCCGCACGATACACTATACATAATAGACTATTACTTTATAATAGAATAGGTCGAACTCGACGGTACAGCGTTAAACTCTGACACTTTAGCTATCAATTCGCACGCGGTCTCAAAGCTCTATTTAGGGGCAAAACGGGCCCACTTCACAGCACGTTGTATCGTGGTGAAGGCTTCAGCTTTTAGTTACTAAGTGCATCTGTATCCACCTGCGCCGTATTTATACGTAAGGTGAATAATCGAGTGCCAACCTCATTTCTGTCTCGTATTACTGCGCAAACCTGGGCATGTTGAGACATGTCTTAGCGGTGGCTTTGAACTAGACATTGGGGGTATGGCCGTTGGCGCCTAGGGGGTCGCTGTCCAATAGGAGAACGAATATTTTGGTCTGGCCTGTACCTAGGTAAAGGGATATTCCGTGTATATGTACTGTTGTGAAGGGCCAGATTAAACCGAATATATATATTTATTTGTATATATATATTTAATTGTATTTGTATATTCTCTAATATTCCCTGATATCCCTTGTATATTCCTGTACAATATGCATTGAATATCCATTCTAGCCTACTGAACATCCCATAATAGTCTCCATTCTACTATTGGTCGAGACCTTGGTGCCAGGCTGCCATACCCCCCAGACCCAGTTCAAACGTACCGCTCAACATGTACGAACAAGTCCTAGTTCCGCGTAGGAATCTGGCTACCGCACCACTAACGGTACTATTTGTTCATAGTGCGTATATATACTGCGCTACTAAAGTAGGACTTCCTTTTTCAGTCCAGTTTCTTACCCTCCAATAGAGTCACAGACGTAAAGCCTCCCCGCGACGCCACGTGTGGGAGTAAGGCCAAGTTCGGCCTACCATCGGTATTGAGACATCGTGTATATTAATACTTGAATAGTCATATTTGGCACTATATCGTCGAGTTGGACGTAGTCTATTAAGCTAATAATAGTCTATTCATATGTAGTGCTTCGTGCGGTGAGAATACTATCGTAGCCAGCACCCCATCGTTTCGGGCAGAGAACTGGCTGCTTATCCAGGATGGTCGACCCCATGTGAGACTGCATCCGAGGAGCCCCAGAGCCGACGAGCGAGTGGACCTGTATACCGGATTATTCTACCGACGACAGCCCGCCTTCCCAGGCACGGATTATGCTTTGTGTACAGTGATTATTCCATGGATAAAGACCCCCGACACTGCCGTGTGTTGGAACCCCCCCCCCTGGAGAGGACGCAAGGTGAGGAGACGCTCTGCAAGACGAGGTCGCTTCACGTCTCTCCCCCGTGGACCGGAGAGAGCCGGCTCACAGAGAGTCCACCTGCTTTCATCTGTGGTCCAATGATCGCTGGCGCACCGAGCTGCGCAACTGTGGGTTCACCCAGGATACCCTTGGCCGGACGAGGCAGCCAGACTCTACCCCCCCCCCCCCCCCTCCTACTCCTGTTGTCTTACAAGCGACCGGATTACCCCCCTTAGTGTATCCAGTCTTATAATCACTAAAGTATCATTGCTGTTATTCCTTAACTATTCCAGGTCGTATATTTACCACCTGCGCCTTCAGAGATTGGACATTCTCTATTGATATACCAACGAATACTCTTTGCCATAAAAGTGCATACTATTTCAATTCATAAATGTAATTAAGTGATTAAGTGCTTGCTCTACACACCATTGCTGTGTAGTAATAAACGCATACTTCGACTTCGTACATTTGTGTTGGATCCGTTTCATCTACGTGAGAGTGTTTATCATAATATATTTATGCCGAGTACTGGGTGGCCGAATATAAAGTACAAAGGTAGTGGTAGTAAGTATCATATCTAGTAATACAGTCAGGGAATTGTACCCCTCAGTTACAATTGGTCCTTCGAGCCGGATGGTAATTAGTGTAATATTAATATAGTGTTATTAATATTGAAATGGCCTATGATGAACACTCCACGAAACGATCCTCCTAACCAACGCCCGCAGCGCGAACGACGGCTCCCTCAGTACTTAGAGGCTTACGCTGTCAGTCAACAACCTAGTCTTCTACTAACAGTAAACGCGGTAAAACTAGAAAGTAAAAGTATGTCTAACCCCAACGCCCAGACTACCCCGACCATAGAGGCCCCTACGGGTTCTAATGTAACTGACCAAGTTCACGGTGGGGACCAGTGGGAACCAGACATGACTTCACACCCCGCCAGTACTGAAGAAGTAGTCCCCGATGAGTCCCGGGAGGAATACAACGCTACCGAGAGAGAACTCGGCACGGAAGAAGACGGGGAGAGCACCGTGGAGATAGAGCTCCAAGGCTCCGCAAGGAGTACCCCGAGGGAAGGCTCCCCTATACAACCGCCTTCTCCCAGCGAGGCAGAGAGGACCCTACAGCAGGCCTTCCTCATCAGCCTGAACGCCGCTGCTGAACGCGACCGACTGCAGATCCAGCAGCGGAGCGAAGAAGAGCATATACGTCTAGAAATAAGACGCATTCAGAGGGAAGAGAATGTGGCCCGAGACCGAGCAGACAGCCAGCGAGCAGCTGCTGGTGCTCTACGGGACGCAGAGCGCGACAGACAGCAAGCGCAACTAATAGAACAGCTGATCAGACGGACAACACCCTCTCCCTCCGCCAGAGGCTCCAGGAACTCGTCTAGACACACCTCCAGGGCGGCATCCCCTAGCCGAGTAAACAACCCTGAACTTGACCAACAGACGAGGTCTATACCCCCCACAGACCACCTCCCCCCACCGGTCCAAGCGAGACCTAGCAACCGGGAAGGAGCAGCATATCCTGTGGAGAGGCTAAACCAGAGACTACAAGCACTGGATGACCTAACTGAAGACGAAGAGGAAGAGGAGGAGAACCACGCCCGACGACAGCACAGTACTCTACCGGACCAGGAGGTCCGGTACAGCCCAGGCTATACTCCCGCGGAGCTGCGCTACAGACCCCCGACTCTATACACGGGTGAGCACGACGCACGACCCGCACCGAGGAACAGCACCTGGACAAGCGGGCCATGGTACACTGCCGGTACCAGCCCATACCAAGGAGCGGGAGGAGACTCGCCTAGGAGGCCTCTCCCCCAACGCTCGCCGATGTATCCACAGTCATCGTCATACATTGGCACGCCTATGGTACCCGACTTCACCCAAGAGAACCGGGCCCAGTATACAGAACTCTGCATGTGTCTGGAGACCATGTTGGTGGATGTATTGGATGAACGCCATAAATACGCCATCCTACTGAAGCACTTAAAGGTACCCCGCGCACATAATATAGCGCTCGCCTACGCGACTTCCACCACCCCATACACAGCAGTGCTGGTAGCATTGGACCAGAGGTATGGGCGCATATGGGATTACGTGATCCAGGAGATCCGACACATCGACCGCTTACCCCCAGCAATAGACAATCGAGCACTGGACGACCTGTCCATCAGAGTGCAGTCCCTGGTAGGGATGTTGGGAGCGCAGAGAGAGAAGGGGAGGCATGAACTTTACGCCAACTCAAATGTGGAAAGGATCTTGGAGAAGCTGCCGCCCGCTCGACAGGAGCGTTTTAGGCGGCAGAGAGACCACCGAGACCCGAATGGCCCCGAACCGAACCTCCTCGATCTAGCAGACTTCCTGGCGAGAGAAGTCAGCAGCCTACGGCTAGATACATTCGGACAGAGCACCCCTGGCTCCAGAGAAGGAACCAGACGACTAAATGATGGAAGAAGATCGGTGACTGTGATGCACCAATCGGAGTCAGTACCGAGCAGCAGGAGCCACAGTACCCCCTCCAGAAGGGAGAAGTGGAAGATAGTGTGCCCCTACTGTGAGAAAGAACACTGGCTAGCGCAATGTGACTCCTTCCCCAAGCTGAACGCGGAGGAAGCAAGTCAATGGATAAAGTCCAACAAGCGCTGTTTTCGCTGTGCGCGCTCACACATGGCAGCCGAATGCCGCTTAAAGAAAAGGTGCACCAAGTGCGATGGAGCCCATCTGGACATACTTCACGACAGTAACAGACGGCGCCCTTCACCCGCACCATCCAGCAGCAAAGCGAGCGTCATGTACATCGATCCCGCCAGCAGCAGTGGAGCCCGAGTACTCCTAAAAGTAGTGCGTGTGACACTAAGCTACCAGAATAAAGTCCTGGACACTTACGCCGTCCTCGATGACGGGTCAGAGAAGACCCTTCTGCTCGCCTCCGCTGCGGCCCAGCTAGGGCTGCGGGGAAGCGAAACCCAAATGACAATTCGGACAATAAGGCGAGAATGTCTCATTCTCTATCGCAGCAAGCGGCCAGCCTGAGCGACGGTACCAGATTACAGACGCTTTCACCAGCCAAGAAATAGGACTGTCGCGGTACACATACCCCGTCGCCAAGCTGATGGAGAAATATGCACATCTGCGCAAGTTACCGATCCCGCTCATAGACAATGCTATGCCGACCCTGTTGATAGGCTCCGACCATGCAGACCTCATTGTCCCGATAGACCGGGTTCATACCGGACCCCGAGGCTGTCCTGCAGCAGTCGAGACCCGTTTGGGATGGACTCTCCAAGGCCCGCTCGCCAAATCTCTCAACCGAAGTACAGCCACTAGATGTCTCCACTCCCGAGTCACAGAGGGAGAAACCGCACTCCTGCAACACGTAGAGCGGTTATGGACCTTGGAACAAATGCCCTTTAAGAACGGAAAGAAAGACATTCGCTCTAAAGATGACATTTACGCCATTCACCTCCTCGAGACAGGGACCAAGAGAGTCCCGGTCAACGGCGTGTTGAGATACGCCACGCCACTCCTGCGGCGAGAAGGAATGCCTACTTTCCACGCCAAGACAGACGCCACAGAACGGTACCTGCTGAACACGGAGCGGCGCTTAGCCAAGAACCCCGCCCAAGAGAGTGTATACCGCGCCGAGATTGAGAAGCTCATCACAGCGGGACACGTCACAAAGATGGACATTAAAGAGGCTGACCAGACCACTGAATCGTGGTACGTGCCTCACCACAAGGTCCATCACAACGGTAAAGACCGCATAGTATTTAACTGCAGCTACCAGATCGGATCCCAAAATCTGAATAAAGAGTTACTGCCCGGTCCCACACTCGGCCCCTCCCTACTCGGCGTTCTACTCCGCTTCCGCCAGGAAAAGGTGGCCATCAGCGGGGACATTAAAGGAATGTTCCTGCAGGTGAGATTAGTAGAGGAGGACAAGCCCCTGTTACGGTTCCTATGGAGAGAGAAGCCAGGAGATGAGCACCCAGCCATCTACCAATGGGAAGTCCTCCCCTTCGGAACGACGTGCAGCCCCTGCTGTGCTACATTTGCACTACAGAAACATGTAGCAGAGGACCCAGCAGCGGACGAAGAGGTCCGACACAGCGTAAAGAACAGCTTCTACGTAGACAACTGTCTACAAAGCCTTTCAACCCAGGAAGAAGCCGAGGCTCTCCTGATTAAACTCCGCGCCTCATTGATCAAAGGCGGCTTTGATCTCAGGCAGTGGGCCAGCAGCGATCCGCAAGTACTGCGCAGCCTCTCCTCCGAGGACAAGGCAGCCAGCAGCGAGACCTGGATGGCTACAATCCCGGGAGAAGCCCAGGAGATGACCCTGGGATTGGTGTGGCGATTCAAAACAGATTCGCTTCACTACAGACACAAGCCCCTGACTACGGAGCAGGGAAGGCCGGCGGCGGCGCCGACCACCAGACGGAGTGTGTACACAACACTCGCCCGACAATATGACCCGCTAGGATGTATTCTACCGTACACCACCAGGGCAAAAATGATTGTACGAGCATTGTGGGACAAGGACCAGGGCTGGGACGACCCCATTCCCGCACACCTTGCATCCACCTGGAGGGAGTGGGAGATGGAGCTCCACTCACTCCCAGGCGTTAATATGCGCCGAAGCTACTTCCCACCCACGGTGAGGCCAGAGACATGTAAAATGGACTTACACGTCTTCAGTGACGCCTCAGAGGTCGCATACGGATCAGTAGCCTACTTGCGGGCCCAAGAAGAGGGGGGAGAGATCTACACAGCATTTGTCCTCGCCCGCTCGAGAATAGCCCCACGCAAGCAACAATCTATCCCACGCCTAGAGCTCTGCGCAGCCCTAGCCGGAGCGCACCTAGCCACGCTCATCCAACGTGAGCTCACCATACCGGTGTCTAGAACAATCCTGTGGTCAGATTCCACGACAGTACTCGCCTGGATCAAATCGGACTCATGCAAGTACAAAGTCTTCGTGGGAGTCAGAGTCACCGAGATTCAAGACTTAACCGAAGAGTTAACCGGAGAAACAGAGTGGCGCTACGTTGATACAAAACAGAACCCAGCTGACGTCATCACCCGGGGAATGCCCCTAGATGACCTCACCCGTCGCAATGTCTACAGTGACGGCCCAGCATTCCTAAAGCTCCCGGAAGGAGAGTGGCCCACGCCTATCCCGAGGGAAGCCAGTCAGGAGGAGGCTGAGAATAAGAAGCCTGTGTTCTGTGGATTGAGCACTGTTATCTCCGCAGACCCCAACACACTCCTGATGGGGCGGCTAGATCCCGCGTTACCCCAGACAATGTACCGGCCTGAAGAAGCGAACGGCCGACGAATGTGGAGGTACAGCCAAGTATTAGCCGACAAGTTTTGGAGCAGTTTCCTACTGCACTACCTACCGTCTCTACAGACCCGCCAGAAGTGGGTAAAGGAGAGAGACAATTTGACAGAAGGAACAGTCGTCATGATTATTGATCAATCACTGCCCAGAGCTATGTGGCCGGCCGGCCGCGTAAGCAAAGTGATCACCGGTGCCGACGGCAAGGTCCGAGCAGCTGAAGTGCTTGTCCGGGGTCGCACTTACACCCGTCCCGTGGCGAGGCGCATAGAACTGCCCCGACTCCCAGACACAATCGATGATGACCATGACCCTATAACCCTATGACTTTGTGAAGTTGACTGACCCCTACAGCAAACCCTTATGTGTAAATAGACAACGCGATTAATCTGTCTCTGCTTAACTGATTAGGTCTGGGACCAATCAGGGGGTGGCTGTTGTGAAGGGCCAGATTAAACCGAATATATATATTTATTTGTATATATATATTTAATTGTATTTGTATATTCTCTAATATTCCCTGATATCCCTTGTATATTCCTTGTACAATATGCATTGAATATCCATTCTAGCCTACTGAACATCCCATAATAGTCTCCATTCTACTATTGGTCGAGACCTTGGTGCCAGGCTGCCATACCCCCCAGACCCAGTTCAAACGTACCGCTCAACATGTACGAACAAGTCCTAGTTCCGCGTAGGAATCTGGCTACCGCACCACTAACGGTACTATTTGTTCATAGTGCGTATATATACTGCGCTACTAAAGTAGGACTTCCTTTTTCAGTCCAGTTTCTTACCCTCCAATAGAGTCACAGACGTAAAGCCTCCCCGCGACGCCACGTGTGGGAGTAAGGCCAAGTTCGGCCTACCATCGGTATTGAGACATCGTGTATATTAATACTTGAATAGTCATATTTGGCACTATATCGTCGAGTTGGACGTAGTCTATTAAGCTAATAATAGTCTATTCATATGTAGTGCTTCGTGCGGTGAGAATACTATCGTAGCCAGCACCCCATCGTTTCGGGCAGAGAACTGGCTGCTTATCCAGGATGGTCGACCCCATGTGAGACTGCATCCGAGGAACCCCAGAGCCGACGAGCGAGTGGACCTGTATACCGGATTATTCTACCGACGACAGCCCGCCTTCCCAGGCACGGATTATGCTTTGTGTACAGTGATTATTCCATGGATAAAGACCCCCGACACTGCCGTGTGTTGGAACCCCCCCCCCTGGAGAGGACGCAAGGTGAGGAGACGCTCTGCAAGACGAGGTCGCTTCACGTCTCTCCCCCGTGGACCGGAGAGAGCCGGCTCACAGAGAGTCCACCTGCTTTCATCTGTGGTCCAAGGATCGCTGGCGCACCGAGCTGCACAACTGTGGGTTCACCCAGGATACCCTTGGCCGGACGAGGCAGCCAGACTCTACCCCCCCCCCCTCCTACTCCTGTTGTCTTACAAGCGACCGGATTACCCCCCTTAGTGTATCCAGTCTTATAATCACTAAAGTATCATTGCTGTTATTCCTTAACTATTCCAGGTCGTATATTTACCACCTGCGCCTTCAGAGATTGGACATTCTCTATTGATATACCAACGAATACTCTTTGCCATAAAAGTGCATACTATTTCAATTCATAAATGTAATTAAGTGATTAAGTGCTTGCTCTACACACCATTGCTGTGTAGTAATAAACGCATACTTCGACTTCGTACATTTGTGTTGGATCCGTTTCATCTACGTGAGAGTGTTTATCATAATATATTTATGCCGAGTACTGGGTGGCCGAATATAAAGTACAAAGGTAGTGGTAGTAAGTATCATATCTAGTAATACAGTCAGGGAATTGTACCCCTCAGTTACATGTACAAAGAATATACAAGGGATATCAGACGATATACAAATATTATACAATATATCTCAAGTAATAAATATATATATTCGGTTTAATCTGACCCTTTGTAACACTATGTATATAAGACAACGGTTGTTTATGAAGACAACCAGGGAACCATTGCACTCGCTAGACAGAGGTGTAAACATGTGGATATAAAATATCACTTCATTAGATCTGTCATCAGAGAAGAAAGGATGACACTTGTTTACTGTCCTACAGACGACATGGTTGCAGACGCTATGACCAAGCCTGTCTCCAAACTGAAATTGAGAAGATTTGCAGAGGTCATGTTTAGTGTGTAAAATATTGCCTGTTATGTAATATTGACTGCCATATTCTTTTTATGTTTTGAACTGTATTTTTTTCTTGAAAAAGTTGTTTTGGAAAAGTTGTACAGTATACACGTCATTCATAAGTGGGAGTGTTAAGTGTAAGTGTTAATATGATTGTATGTAACTGCACTTTTTAACTGTTCCACAAGAGGGCGCTATAGGCGTAAGGAGACGCAGCTATTGTAGCTGACGTAGAAGGTATAAGATTGTTATTATACGATGGGGCGGCATGGCTCAGGGGTAGAGCGGGTTGTCCAATGATCCAAGGGTTGGTGGTTCGAATCCCGCTCAACCCCATGTCCATCCCACTGCCGTTGTGTCCTTGGGCAAGACACTTAACCTACTTGCCTTGTATGAATGTGTATGCATGTGAATGAATGTTGGTGGTGGTCGGAGGGGCCGTAGGCGTTGATTATTCGCCACGCTTCCGTGAGTCTGCGTCAGGGCAGCTCTGGCTGCAATTGTAGCTTACCACCACCGGTATGACTGTGTATGAGCGAATAATGGACTCTGTGAAGCGCTCTGGGTCAGTGAAGAGCGCTATATAAATCCAAGTCATCATCATCATCATCATCATCATCATCATCATCATCAATGTTCCCTCCCCCTCTATCTCTTTCACTCTAACTCTCACGGAGAGTAGGTCTCGTGGTACAAATGTGCATAAGAAAATAAACCACACCGGTTAACACAATGGCGCCCAAGCACGGATACATCCGACTTTCGAATCCATGCTTAATGGACCGAAGGACGGTTATATCCATGGCAAGTTGTTTTGGCTTTTATTCCATTTTAATAACCTATTAAAGGTCGCGGAGCTGCACTGCAAATGTACCCTACTCTTAGCATTCGAGAAAGTGCATTACCGGCCAGATCCTCTTAGGGGCGCTATCGTGATAATGCAGTGTTCCCTGTGGCCGGAGTTGTCTTTTTTTTTGTGAATCTCTAATGTAGTTTTCTACTCACCTGAAGCGATAGCTATTGTCTGTTGCACGGAATACGTTTTGGATCGCGGATTTCAGTGTGCAATAAGGGGATTTATCATCAGCCAATGGACATGTCGATCTACCAGATGGCGATCGATAACGGGGAAATGCTCTGGGGGATCCAACCGGCTCTTGGTAAGATCTTTTTCCCGTAAATTACAGCCCGATCGGGCCTTGTTATGATACGATACGATCAGCGTATGTGACTACTTAGAAGAACACGGTTATTGGTAATCAATAATAAGAAACGACGTCCCCCGCCCCCCCCCCCCCCCTTTCATGCATACATGCTTGAGGATCGTGTCGATCATATGCAGTTTGAGTTTAAGCTCTAGCTTATGTATAACGGAAATGCCATTGGATATAACGTTAGTAGCTATTAGCCCTTTATCTAGCCTTCCAGGAAATATACTAGACCAAATGCCGTATAACGCTTATATTCACGGCGCTATAAAATGAGAACGTATTGATGATTTTTTTTTTAAGCCATTTTGAAGGGACGGTTTATGGACTCAATTGACAATGAGAATGGACAGATAGCAATACTATAAAGTATAGATTTAGCTCTACAAACAGCCCCAAGTCTGTTTACAAATGCTGGTCGTTTCTAGTGATATTAGACTCATCCCAGTGGCCGCCAATGTGTTAAGGCTAAAGAGGACCTTGTCGTCATGAACAGTTATTGTTTGCGCCTCCCCAGTTGACTCTGTCAACAAACAGAACATATAATGAGGTTGAAGTGGCTAATAGACAATTTTTTCCATACAGTATATATTTATAATTATATATGGCCTCTTTAAAGGTCTGAGGTACACCACTCACTACTCTGTAGCAGTAATCTATGCTGGTAAGTGTACTGTCATCCTCATCACTTTCTCTTTGGGCATAGTCTTTCAGATACTTTGGGGGTTTATGTTCCCGGGAGGGATATCTCCCACTGCATGAGGCACGTGACGTCACCCTAGGGTGATTCCCGTCATCATCCTCTGGGGGTTGTTGACTGTCTGTCTGCATGTCTGTGCTCAGTACACTAGGCTGTGGTGTCTCTCTTTCCTTACACCCTACTCTGGAGTCCAGCTCTGGCTCCTGTGTTTCGTTCTCACATGTTGTCTTTGTGACCCTCCAGTGGGTCTTGGACTTCCTGACGGGCAGACCCCAGGTGGTGAGAGCAGGCAACTGCACCTCCTCATCCATCACCCTCAACATAGGGGCCCCCCAGGGCTGTGTTCTGAGCCCCCTCCTCTACTCCCTGTACACACACGACTGTGTGGCTCAGCGGAGTAGCAACACAATCATCAAATTTGCTGACGACACAGTAGTGGTGGGCCTGATCTCTGCAAACGACGAGAGGGCCTACCTGGAAGAGGTCAAGGTCCTGGCGGGATGGTGCCAGGAAAACAGCCTCTCCCTGAACGTCAGCAAAACAAAGGAGATGATTGTGGACTTCAGGAGGTCGGGGGTCAAGGACTACAGCCCCCTCAGCATCGACGGGGCACCGGTTGAGAGAGTGAACAGCTTTAAGTACCTCGGAGCCCACATATCCGAGGACTTGACATGGACCACACACATTGACAGTGTTGTGAAGAAGGCACGACAACGCCTCTACTTCCTCAGGCGCCTAAGGAAGTTCCAAGTCAGTCAGAAGATCCTTAAGAACTTCTACTCATGTACAATAGAGAGCATCCTGACTGGCAACATCGCCTCCTGGTTTGGGAATAGCACTGCACAAGACCGAAGCAGACTACAAAGAGTGACACGTTCAGCCGAACGCACAATTGGAGGGGGGCTCCCCACCCTCCAGAACATTTACAACAAGCGGTGCAGGGGCAAGGCTAAGAGAATCATTAAGGACTCCAGCCACCCGAACAACTGCCTCTTTGAACTGCTGCGGTCAGGCAAGCGATACCGGAGTCTCAAGGCGAGCACAGAAAGACTCAGAAGAAGCTTCTATCCCCAGGCCATCAGGCTGCTCAACGAACAATGAACACTACACAACAACCATCAAATGCACATAGCACACACATCCACACGCACACACTCACTTTAAACAAACACACTGTAGCACCCACTCCCCACACTTTATATTTATTGATAAAGGATTTGCACTACAATTCGTACACCTTACTGTAAATTGTACCTAAATTGTACCTCATCCCATTTCTGCTTTGCACTATATAGTATTGTATATTAGTACACTGCATAGTATATTGTATATTATATGGTAACTCAGTTACGTCTATTCTGCATCGAATATTGTACATATGTCTATACTGAACATGGTGACCTCATTTTCTACTTCTAATTTACATGCTATACTATGTTATTTGATACTTATCTTGTCTAGCACAGTCTCTGGAGCGTATACGTAAGAAGCATTTTGTATAAAAGTATTCTGTACTTCTGTATGACAACTATTAAAGAAACTTGAGAAACTTGAAACTTGACAAACTTTACTAACCTGTGCTTTTGCACTTTCCCTTTACCGGGATAATAGACTAGAAAAGCGGGGCTGCCCTTGTCATGCCCTACAAAGAGTCCTTTTTCACACCTGGACTCGAGCTTTCCTCTGTCCTGTTGGTAAGCATAACACACTGACCCAAACTTGTGCATCCTGGCTAGATCACAGCTTTTTCCTGTCAGTGCTGTATATGGGGTGGTGCCCGTGTGCTTGTTAAAACACAGATTTCTGGTGTAAGCGGCTTTTTGTACCGCATAATGCCATAGACTTTTAGATAAGTTACCATCTATTTGCTTACACCTAGCCATTTCGAAAAGAGTGCATCCTTCCCTCTCTGCTATCCCATTCTGGTGCGGGGAGTAAGGACAGGACGTCTCGTGTCTGATCTTGTTCCTTCTCAACAGTGATTGGAACTCTCTATTTGTGAACTCTGTTCCGTTATCGGACCGTAAGCATTTTATGCTGCCGTAAGGAGCTACATCTGCAAGACAGTGGAGGCTGCTGACCAAATTTTTAGGTGAAGCACAAATTATTATATTATATATTAAATTATATTTTTTAAACATCCCCAACGCTGCAACACCCCCATTCCTCCCAGGTGTCAGGCTCCTCATTCGCTTCCATTCATTTTGGGGACCATGTTTAAATATCATCCTTCTGAAGTATAAACAAACTATACTGCTGTGACGATTTCAATAAAACAGACCATTCTGAGTCAATGGTATGCAGTGGCGTTGCACAATATGTCGGGCCCCCCCCCGCAGGGCAGACCACTCCCCTAAATCAAACCAAGCAGACCATGTACAGTATACAGTGGCTCACAAACGAACAATACTTCGAACCTGCCAACATCAATGAAATAACCAACGCCAATGGACTGAACATTTTTCACATTAACATTAACAGCTTAAAAAACAAATTGGATGAAATCAAACAAATATTCATAAATGGTAAGGCAAACATACTGTGCTTCTCAGAAACTAAGCTCGACGATTCTGTAAAAGATCCAGAGATAGAGATTGAGAACTACTCAATAATCAGGAATGATAGGAACAAACATGGAGGTGGTGTCTGTATGTACATACACAAGGACACCAAATTCATCAACAGAAATGACTTGAATCATAAATCAATTGAAACTGTATGGGTGGAAATCCTATTCGAAAGGGCGAAATCCCTACTGGTTGGCACAGTCTACAGGCCGCCAGATCATAGTGGCTTTTATGATACACTGGATGGGTGTTTGGCTGGAGTTGAGGATGTAGACAAAATTCTTATTGGAGACTGGAACACGGATATGCAACGAAAAGATGCACCCGTCTTCAAGGCCTTCAGTAGGTTTTGTGATCTGCATGGCCTCAGCCAGCTAATCACCCAACCCACACGTGTATGTGAATCAACTCAGACTACCATTGACCTCATTCTGACCTCCGACAAGTCCAAGATCTCAAATAAAGGGGTTATAGCATGCGGGTTAAGTGATCATTATATGATATTCTGTACCCGAAAAAAACTAAAACAAAAGGCTGGCTGCCACAAAACAGTCACATCTAGAGACCTCAAAACCTACTCTAGCGAGGCCTTCAACCTTGAACTGGAGAGTCTGGACTGGTCAGATGAACTCAATGGTACACTGGTTGAAGAAACATGGCTTGGTTTCAAAACCAAATTCTCAGCAATACTAAACGACATGGCCCCCCTAAGAACCACCAGGGTAAAAAATCGCGCTGAGCCGTGGATGCACTCCGAAATACTGGCCGCTATGAAAACCAGAGACAAAAAATGCTCTGAGTTTCGTAAAAGTCAGTCAAAGCTTACTAAAAGCACGAGCAGTGAACTCCAAGCCCACGTGACTGAACTCAAACTAGAAAGAAACAGACTAAGAAACGACGTAAACTCCATGATCAAAACTGCAAAAAAGAATTTCATCAATGACAAAACTGAGGAAAACAAAAACAAACCACGTGAACTTTGGAAATTACTCAATAATCAACTAGGATGCAGTAAAAAACTTAAAACCAGATTCTCAAACATAAACATAAAAACGGACAACACGCTCATCACAGACAAGCTGGATGTAGCCAATTACTTAAACATTTTCTTCACAAACATAGCCACAACACTGGTAAACAAACTACCCTCCCACTCAGGGCTTTATGGGGTAGAACACATAGTAGCTTACTACAAAAACCTAGGGGTCCGCAAGGACGACTTCAAGCTGGAAATGGTAACAACAGATGAGGTACTCAATAAACTGAGCGCCCTCCAACCTAACAAGGCCACTGGCCATGACAACATCCCCTCCAAATTCCTCAGAGACTCAGCAGCCGCCATCACCCCAATCATCACACACATAATAAACCTCTCCATAAAACAGGGACACGTCCCCAAGGACTTCAAAATTGCGAGGGTGACCCCTCTGCACAAAAAGGGCAGCAAATTAGACCCAGGCAACTACCGCCCTGTTTCTATTCTCACCTCCATCTCGAAAGTCATGGAAAAAATAGTCTACGAACAGGTCGAAAAGTACCTAGCGGAAAAAAATCTAATCTACGAATTCCAATCTGGCTTCAGAACATCCCACTCCACTGACACATGCCTTCTCTATTTGAATGACCACATCAAACAAGAGGTGGACGCAGGCAAATACTGCGGCATGGTCATGCTGGACCTACAAAAGGCCTTTGACACGGTCAATCACTCCATTCTGATTGACAAGCTAAAAGCAATTGGTTTTGATAGTCTATCAGTGAGCTGGATGCAATCCTACCTTGAGGGGAGGGAACAGATGGTGGAGGTAAACGGTACCCTATCCCCCCCCCTCACAGTGAGCTGTGGTGTTCCACAAGGAAGCATACTAGGACCGCTACTGTTCCTAATCTATGCAAATGACATGTCGTCAGCTTGTGACTGCAACTTGTTCCTGTTTGCGGACGACTCAGCCCTGCTGGTCTCTGACAAGAACAAGTTACAGGTTGAAAAAACCCTCAGCTCGGAACTAGGCAGAATCTGCATATGGCTCGCTGATAACAAACTATCAATACACATGGGCAAAACAGAGTCCATTCTCTTCGGTTCAAATAACAAACTCAGCAAGACCGACGGCTTCTCAGTTACAGTGGGTGACAATATTGTCACAAGGAAAGATGAAATTACCTACCTGGGTTCCATCCTAGAGGCTAATCTCTCCTGTGACAAAATGGCATCCAATGTAATAAAAAAAGTCAACCAACAAACTCGATTCTTGTACCGGATCTCCTCTCTGGTAAACAAGAACACCCTGAAGACTCTGGCAGGAGCACTCATTCAGGGGTACTACGACTATGCTTGCACCTCATGGTACCAAAGCACCTCAAAGGCGCTAAAAACAAAATTACAAACATCTCAAAACAAACTGGTCAGACTACTGCTTGACCTTACTCCTAGAACCCACCTCACCCCTGCCCACTTTGACAACCTAGGATGGCTTAGAGTAGACGACAGAGTACAACAACTTGCAATGGGCCTGGTCTACAAGATACACTACACGACCAAGGTACCCATGTACATGTCAAAATACTTCCCAAAGGTCAGTGAATACCACGATCACAACACCAGAGGGAGCTCCACAAATCATGTTAAACCCAGATTCGGCTCAAATAAGGGACTAAACACGTTTCGCAATTATGCCACATCAATGTGGAACGCCCTACCCAAAGCTGTAAAGGAATGTGGATCACTACCCACTTTCAAAACCTCTCTCAAGGGACACCTACGGGAGACTGCAATTCAACACTGGCCCCTGTAAATATCCTAACCCAACCCCCTCCAATGTACAGTCATTTACCTAGTATGGTTTTGTCAATAGTTCAATGTACAATTTTGTTTGTTTGTACAGTGTCTCCTCCCCCCCCCCCCTCAATGTACAGTATTACTTGTTTATACAGTGTGCCCCCCGGCCCCCCCCCCCCAACCACCTCCAATGTAAATTACCCAGTATGGTTGTCAATATCCCAATGTACCCAACCCCCCCCACACAACCTCCTCCAATGTACAGTTTCTACGTCAAATGTATATACTCCCTTTTCTTGACTCCTTCTGTATCACAAACAGTACTGTATTTGCAAATCTGGTATGTCATAAATGTATAGATGTAGCAGTACTGACTATCTGTATGTCATGTATGTCATATATGTCCTGATGAATTGAAAATGGGGGACCCTGATGTAAACAAGACGAAAGTCTTTCTCTGGTCTGCATCCCCTTAACAATTGTGTGTATTGAGCTGTACTGTATTGTACCCATTCTACAATCTGTTAATAAAGTTTTCAATCAATCAATCAATCAATCGGCGGCCCGATCAAACCAAGCAGACCATGTACAGTATACAGTGGCTCCGCGGCCCGATCAAACCAAGCAGACCATGTACAGTATACAGTGGCTCCGCGGCCCGATCAAACCAAGCAGACCATGTACAGTATACAGTGGCTCGGCTGCCCCTGATCAAACCAAGCAGACCATGTACAGTATACAGTGGCTCGGCGGCCCCTGATCAAACCAAGCAGACCATGTACAGTATACAGTGGCTCGGCGGCCCCTGATCAAACCAAGCAGACCATGTACAGTATACAGTGGCTCGGCGGCCCAATCAAACCAAGCAGACCATGTACAGTATGGCTCGGGCCCATCAAAAAATAACACAGTATGCTATGACTGGCCCCTGTAAATGTCCTAACACAACCCCCTCAATGTACAGTAAATGACCAAGTATGGTTTTGTCAATATTCCAATGTACAGTTTTGTTTGTACAGTTGTACAGTGTCGTCCCCCCCCCACCCCTCCTACCCAACCCCTCCCCCCACCCCACCAACCACCTCCAATGTACAGTCCCCCCCCCCCTCCTACCCAACCTCCTCCAATGTACAGTGTCTATGTCAAATGTATATACTCCCTTTTCTGGACTCTTTTTATATCACAAACAGTACTGTATTTGCAAGTCTGGTATGTCATAAATGTATAGATGTAGCAGTACTGTCTATCTGTATGTCATGTATGTCATATATGTTATGATGATTTGAAAATGGGGGACCCTGATGCAAACAAGACGAAAGTCTTTCTCTGGTCTGCATCCTCTTAACAATTGTATGTATTGAGCTGTACTGTACTGTACCCATTCTGCTAATTATTCTTTGACATTCTGCCATTCTGTTAATAAAGTTTTACAATTCAATTCAATTCACGGCAGAACATATAGTTTGGCTCCACACACACACACACACACACACACACACACACACACACACACACACACACAGCGGCATCACTTATGAACGGTTATTTGGTTACTCACCATTGTTGCAGCGCCTTGCTCCAAATGTGTAGACAATAGACAGACAGTGAAACAAAGTTCTCCTCCAAGTCCTGTGGGTATTGTCTCCTCAACGTTTCTGCAGCTGAGCGAATTGCAGTTCTGCTCAATCCGAATTTCCTCTCTAACTAGTGCTATATGCTTCATTGCGTCATTAATAAAGTTTTCAATCAATCAATCAAACAATGCCATTTGTTTAGACATTCACAAGACTTGCATAACATTACAACATAACGTTAGCTAGCAAGCAAGCTAGTCGACAATATCTCCTTCCTCCATTGCAACGCTATCTACAGTACTAGAGAATTCAAAGTGCCCGCGAGGCGATGACGTGGTTGTTGTTGTCACGTTTAGCTTTTATCGCAGGTGTATATATATATATATATATCATCAAACGATGCACAATAAGTTCATGAACAAAACAAAACACAAAACACTCCACCCTGGGCCTGGTAGCTGCGGTGGTAGCCCTTTAGCTACGTTAGCTCCAACAAGTTAGCTACTTAAACTGAGATAAAAATGATTTTGTAAACAAGCTGCAGAGCCGCAGTACGGCAGAAGAGAAACCATTCTCTGATTGGATCACAAGGCTGTCAATCATTCTAGCTGCAGTGCCGCAGAGCAGCAGAACAGAAACCATTCTCTGATTGGATCACAAGGCTGTCAATCATTCAATCCCCCATTCAATGGCAAGAGTTTAACTGCACGGACCGTGCTTAGATGACGTTAATAGCCTATTTTGATTGGCTATTATTTATTATTTATTTAATCCTGGGTCAACCTGTGCAGCCATCTGCACGAATATTTACTGCAGTCATTACTGCAGTGCAGGCCTGCTCAGAGCTGGCAATTTTGGCAATTTTATGAAGAAAAAAAATTCATTGGATTTTTTTTTTACAGATGAAAACATTTCTAATAAAAAACAAAATAATAATAATAAAAAAAAAATATATATATATATATATTTTACATATATATATATATGTAAATTAATAATAATTATGAATTATGAGTGAATTTGTGTTTCACGTGTTGTCATAGAGAAACCTCCACTGATATATATATATATATCTAATGTCAACTTGATTCTAACACTGACTTTATTTGAATATGAAAGTACAGTTGTGCCGCCTGGACCCACAAGGCTCAGTGAGGAAGGCGTGATTGATTCACATGTTGATGAGTGAAGGAGCTATTTGGAGATTCTTATGATTGCATCCTAAATGCATCAGCCTTCAACAGACACACCACCTGCCGTGTGCGCATCAGTGACAGCGAGGAGAAACTGAAGGGGATTTCTATTTGCATTTTGTTTTCCCACAGAACCTGAACTTCCTCTGTGTCAAGAAAAACTTCCGCAGAGGCGTTGGGTCGCGTTAGTGTCAGATACGATACATTTCAGTTTGATGACACTTCTAGCCTCCGACAGTGTTTTCGAGACGGTCCTCCAGACACTCTGACGTGATTGATGCGATATGATTGATAAGATTGGGAGCAAACAAACCTCTGACCATTTATCATGTTTCCCCTTTTTTTTGTTATTGAAAACGTGCTAAAGGTCACCCTTTACAAAGGGAAGAAAACTATGAGAAGATCGTTAGACAGATGTGCCGAGAAAGACCAGGTAAAAAGATGCCCCGACGGCTGAATTGAATGCATCGATATCCCCACGACACGAGCGCCCCCGTCCTCTATCCTCACAACCGCAGACCCCGTTTCTTTCCTTTGCAACAGAAAAAGACAAATTAAGTACAACAGTGGCGCAGGTAGACATTTTCAATTAAATTCAATTAAATTCAATTAAAAAAACGTTATTAGTCCCGCAAGGGGCAATTTAAGGCATGATATCACAAACAGCTGCATTCCTATACATTCAAGACAGAACAGGACAAAACAGGGACAAGAGACATACATGACACTTCAAAGCATAAAAGACATGACACTGCCAGAATGGGATCCCTACATTGTTGATCTGTCAGTCCAATAGATAAATAAATAGATTTGGTCGGTATAAAAAGCGCACTTTCGTCAAATATTAAAATATTAAAATCAAGGGGTCAAAGGGTGCACGTTTGTAAACTGACCTTTCCTTGTACTGTGGCCATTCACCAGTCGAATGGCCTCTGGTACAAACCCAAATTTCCTTCTGTTTGTTTTGCAGGCAGGCTGTCTAAAGCGCTTTCCTGAGGGTAGCACGTCAAAACTCACATGAAGGACATTGTTGAGTTACAATCATGAGATCATAGGTTTGTTATAATCAAGAGACGATATGACACAGGCGATAGCTTTCGAGTCCGTGCATGCTTTATTTAACTCCCCCCCCCCCGTCACACATCAAGGTTCCTACCGCACAAAGGTTCCTATACAAATATAACCTAATACTACATCTCCCTTCCTAGGATAAATAACTTTCCCTGAACTTAGGATAAATAACTTTCCCTGAACTTATAACATGACAGTCTCAACAATCAACCATAGTAGCTAAATATAACTAACTAATAATAATTTCCGCTTCTTCTGTATAAAGTTATTTGCAATTATACAACACATAGAACGGTAACTTAACTTCTTTCTTAGAGAAGGGTGGGGTAGACTGCCCAGCCCTTCTGCAGAGTGTGAGGATTATTCTGCCCCATTTCTCATTCTGTTATTTTTTTTATTATTATTATTAGGGACTTAACTACGTGTGCACACAAAGTCCTTTAGGTGCCCTGGAGGGCCCCTCACTCTCGGTGGGTATCGTCTCTCAGTCATTAAGCTCTGTGGCTGCTGCTGCTGTTGGTTTTGAGTCACCTTAGCGACATGTCTCTCCACTACATCTGTTTCACGGTTCACCCATGGTGTCGTCTCATGTAAGTTGGTTTCAGTATCTGGAGCCACCAGGGTTGGGGAGAGGTGAGACCTGTTTCTCCGTAGGGTACCTCCTCCGGGTGTCTCCACAAGGTAAGACCTGGGTGTGCCTGCCGTAGACACCACTGTGCCTCGCTCCTTAGTGTCTCTGATCCACACATGTTCACCCGGTTGGATGAGGGGAAACTGATGTGTTCTGTGTCTTCGATCGTATTTCAGTCGCTGTTTTTGTCTGTACACTTGTTCTGTCTTTCTTAGTTTCTCTGTGTCGGCACATCTTGGTTTTAGTTGGGATGGGTTGACAGGAACAAGAGTTCTGATTTTTCTTCCCATGAGAAGCTCCGTGAGACTGAATCCGTTTGCGAGTGGGGCGTCGCGGTAGGCCATCAGAGCAAGGTAGGGATCACTTGACTTTTTGATCAGACTTTTTATAGTTCTCACTGCGTGCTCTGCCTCCCCATTGCTCTGTGGAAAGCGAGGACTGGACGTCACATGGCTGAAACACCAGTCCAGTGAGAACTTGCGGAAACACTCTGATGCATACTGTGGGCCATTGTCCGTGCGGACCTCCTCTGGGATCCCATGACGAGCAAATATTGACTTGAAATGCTGGATCATTGCCTCTGATGTTGTGGATGTCAGTTTGGTGACTTCCACATATCTGGAATAATAGTCAACGATGACTAGGTAGTGTTGGTTGTTGTTTTGAAACAGATCTGCTCCGACAGTGGACCATGGTCTTGTTGGGAATTCTGTTGACATCATCGGTTCTCTTTTGTTCACCCTCTCATGTGCACATGTGTCACAGTTCTCTACCATCTTTTGCAATTCCTTGCTAAGGCCTGGCCACCATACTGACTTTTTAGCCCTCTCCCTACATTTTGTTATCCCGAGATGTCCTTCGTGCAGATTTTCCAGTATGTCAGCTCTGAGTGCTGCTGGGATGACTATTCTCTCCCCCTTTAGCATCAGTCCATTTTGCACCGTGAACTCTCCTGAGAGTGGCAGGTAGGGCTGAATCACGCGTTCTATGGATAACTTATCTGGCCATCCTTCCACACAGTACCTCTTAAGCTGGCATACTATGGGGTCATTGTCTTGGTGTGTTTGGATCTCTCTGAGCCTTTTCTCTGTAGCGGGCAGGCTTGTCATGATGGAGTCGACATACAGGTTTATTTCTTCCTCTTGTAGCCCGTCTGCTGTGCTGCTTACAGGAGCTCTGGAGAGCACGTCTGCTGTCGCGACGTTTTTGCCCGCCACATGTGATATGGTGTAGGAGAACCTCATCAGTCTCATCCTAAGACGTTGTATGCGTGGTGGAAGTTGGTCTAGGGTCTTCGACCCTAGCAGAGGGACCAGAGGTTTGTGGTCTGTCTCAATGTGGAAGTATTTCCCAATGAGGAATTCAGCAAACTTCTCACAGGCCCATGTGGAGGCCAGTGCCTCCTTTTCTATTTGAGCGTATCTCTGTTCTGTGTTGGTGAGGGCTCGCGAGGCATACGCCACCGGTTTCCATGCTTGTTCAGCTTGCCTCTGGAGAAGGACTGCACCCAGCCCATATGACGAGGCATCAGCGGAGACCAAGGTTTCTGCATTTGGGTCGTACAGTGTCAATCCAGGGGGTGTAGTCAGTTGTTTTTTTATATTAACGAAGGCCTCCTGCTGTGGGGGCCCCCATGCCCACATGTTTGACCTCTTTAGCAGATCTCTGAGTGGAAGGGTCTTCTCTGCCAGGTGAGGCAGAAACTTTCCAAGATGATTTACCATCCCCAGAAATCCTCTCACTTCTCTGACGTTCCTCGGTTCTTTCATGGCTTTCACTGTGTACACTTTGTCTGGGTCTGCGCTCACCCCTGATCCCTCGATGACCTGTCCCAGGTACTTGATTTTGCTCTTGGAGAACTCACATTTTCCAGCATTGAGCGTGACCCCTGCCTCCTGAAGTCGTGTCAGTGCTGTGGGATATTCGTGGATATCCTGAAGAAGAATGTTCTCAGTCAACTGAGGTTTGGATAATAACAAGGTTTATTAACCAAACAGATAGTACATAGAGAGAATGGCTGAGGGCTTCGCCCCAGGTGATCAGCTGAAATGACCCAGGTAAAAGACCCCGGGGGTTGTTGGGAGGAGCATTATATAGTTAAAAGGGGGGGGAGGTGGTCCCATTTGATAGGTCAAATGGGGGGGGGATACAGGATTGGGGAGAGGGGGGGGGGACACAGGATTGGGGAGGGGAATGTCTTTACATGAGGACATTATATTATTCCACAGTTACTCACTTTTCTCTATTATAATGTGGGTGAGATTAATATATATTATACCAGGATTATTTGGAACAGGTAAAATATTGACGAGTGAATAGATATGGTAAAGGAATGGGACCGATGTAATCCATCGGTTATCAGATAATAAATTAAATAGAAAACAATTAAAATAATGAAAATGTTGGCCAATTTGATCTGTTGGTTGGCATAACAGTTTAAAATAGAAATATTTACATACGTGATTCATGACATGATTTACTGGACTAGTCTGTGTTATTTTGATATCAGAGATGTGGGGTGTGGGAATATCACCCTTTTCTTTTATTAATAATGGTCTGATTTAGCCACTCAAATACCTATATCAATGAGTGGTCCTCAACTCTGATATCAAACAACAATTAACATACTCATTAGAAGCTATAGCTGTGCACATATCTTGGCCTACCTCCAGTCGCTCATGTCGTGACTCAGACATTTAAGTGGTAACTATGTGTCTTCATGATAATATCTATGGGAGCTAGGATCATGGTTGTACATATACAAACATAGTAATATTTACAATAGACATTACCTAATGTCCTCATGTAAAGACATTCCCCTCCGCAATCCTGTGTCCCCCCCCCCCCTCTCCCCAATCCTGTATCCCCCCCCCCATTTGACCTATCAAATGGGACCACCTCCCCCCCTTTTAACTATATAATGCTCCTCCCAACAACCCCCCGGGTTCTTTTACCTGGGTCATTTCAGCTGATCACCTGGGGTGAAGCCCTCAGCCATTCTCTCTATGTACTATCTGTTTGGATAATAACCACCTTGGGGGGGGGGGGGGATACAGGATTGGGGAGAGGGGGGGGACACAGGATTGGGGAGGGGAATGTCTTTACATGAGGACATTATATTATTCCACAGTGCTGTGTGTAACCTCTCATCATGCTGTTGTTGTGTGGCTCCCCAGATGAGCACATCATCCATCTGACACACAACACCTTCCAGACCCTCTAGGATTTGTGTGATGCGCTTCTGAAAGTGCTCTGGTGCAGACGATATTCCAAAGCACATGCGGTTATAGCGATACCGTCCAAATGGTGTCATGAAGGTGGTTAATAGCGATGACTCATTTGACAGTGGAATCTGCCAGAAGTCTGAGTTTGCATCCAGCTTAGAGAACACTCTGGCTCCGGCGAGCTGTCCCAGTGTGTGTTCAACTGAGGGAAGTGGATTCCTCTCCCTCTTGACAGATTTGTTCAGTTCAGTGAGGTCTGTGCATATTCTCACCTTTCCCGTCTGCTTGGGAACCACCACCATTGGTGCACACCAGTCCGTTGGCTGTTCCACCTTTGAAATTACTCCCTGTTGCTCCATGTGTTTTAGTTCTTCCTTTACTTTTGGTTATCAGGGGGAGGGATATCTGCCTAGGAGTGGAGACAGAAAAGGGCTTAGCCCCTGGCTTTAATACAATATTGTATTCTCCCTGCATTTTCCCCAGACCATTGAAGAGCTTTGGGAATTCCTGTTTCACATCTTCTTTTGAGACTAAAGCTAGGCTGATGGCATCCAGCCTTGCCACAAAGTGCAGTGCTATGGCAGCTGACCGGCCTAGCAATGGTACGGCCAGTTCCTCCACAACGTAAACATCCTGTTTTGTGATCCTCTCACCTTTCTTGAGTGTGGCTGTGAATTTCCCCTTTACCTTCCTCCTGGCCCCTTTAAAGGCTTTGTTGATAAGGAAGTTCCAAGTCCGTCAGAAGATCCTTAGGAACTTCTACTCATGTACAATAGAGAGCATCCTGACTGGCAACATTACCTCCTGGTTTGGGAATAGCACTGCACAAGACCGTAGCAGACTACAAAGAGTGACACGTTCAGCCGAACGCACAATTGGAGGGGGGCTTCCCACCCTCCAGAACATTTACAACAAGCGGTGCAAGGGGAAGGCTAAGAGAATTATTAAGGACTCGAGCCACCCAAACAACTGCCTCTTTGAACTGCTGCGGTCAGGCAAGCGATACCGGAGTCTTAAGGCGAGCACAGAAAGACTCAGAAGAAGCTTCTATCCCCAGGCCATCAGGCTGCTAAACGAACAATAAACACTATGCAACAACCATCAAATGCACACAGCACACACACCCACACGCACACACTCACTTAAACAAACAACACACTGCAGCACCCACTCTCCACACTTTAGATCACACAAACACACTTTATATTTATTGATAAAGGATTTGCACTACAACTCGTACACCTACTGTAAATTGTACCTAAATTGCACCTCATCCTATCTCTGCCTTGCACTATATAGTATTGTATATTAGTACACTACACAGTATTGTATATTATATGGTAACTCAGTTACGTCTACTCTGCATCGAACATTGTACATATGTCTATACTGAACACTGTGACCTCATTTTTTTACTTCTAATTTACATGCTATACTATGTTATTTTATTAAATACTTATCTTGTCTTGCACAGTCTCTGGAGCGTAACAGTAAGAAGCATTTTGTATAAAAGTATTCTGTACTTCTGTATGACAACTATTAAAGAAACTTGAAACTTGAAACTTGATCTCCCCATTATACTGAGCTGATCCTGACTACATATGGTCTCTGGCACTGCTGTTACATCCGCACCTGTGTCTATCTTCCACACAATGTTGCAGTGGTCCATTTTTACTTCCGTCATCCATGGACCTTCATCTGAATCGACAGTCAGTGAGCCAAGGAATGAAACCTCTTCATCCACATCGTAGTCATCCCCCTCATAGTCATCCCTGTCATCTGTCAACGTGGCTATGTGCCCCTCAGTGCTCCTTCTAGCTCTGCACACTCTGGCATAGTGTCCCTGTTACAGTGGTTACACAGCGCTTCCCTAGCCGGGCATTTCTGTCGGCTGTGGCCTTCCATGTCGCCACACCATATACACTGTGTCTGCTTAGAATTCATTTTCTGTGCTATTCTCTTACCTGACTGGAATGACTGTGGCTTGGCTTGTGTGTATTTAGCTCTGCCCCGCTGCTGGGCCTGCATACTATCAAGCTGTGTATTTGTAAAGTCCTCTTTAAAGTTTCTCTTGAGAGCTTCTTGTTGTTTCTTTACCTGCTCACTCTGTCTAGCCTTGGTTACAGCTTGTAACCAGGTCAGTGTTAGGTCAGGGTCCATTTGCAACTGTTCTGAAAGTCTTGAATCCCTCAGCCCAACCACGAGTCTGTCTCTCACCATTTCATCATGCAGTGTCCCATATCCACAATGTTCGGCCAGGCAATGCAGTGCAGTAATACAATTATCTGTTGACTCCCCCGGCTCCTGCTGCCGGTGGTTAAACTTGGCCCTCTCGAAAATGACATTTCTGCGTGCTATGAAGTGAGCATTCAAACTGTCTTTGACCGTCTCATACTCAGCCTGTTTTCCGTCGCTCAGATGCAGAGAAGTCAGAATATCCTCAGCTTCTTCTCCCATAGTGTAGAGTAATGCATTCACTTGGTTTTCTTCTGCTTGGGTTTCTAATCCCGACGCAATCCGAAATCGGTCGAATCTTTTTATCCATTTTGTCCAGTCTTCTGCCTTGAAGGTGAATTTCTCTGGCGGGGGAACTTGAAACTGACTCATACTTTCGCTTTCGCGCCGTTGGGCTCGCGCCGTTAGCGCTAGCTACCCTGCTGTCTCTAAACTCAAACTCAAACTAGTACTAACGTTACTGTAGCAGCCTACTCTAAAGTCTATACTACTTAACGCTATATCTAATGTTCAATCCCGCTTCTGACACCATGTTGAGTTACAATCATGAGATCTTAGGTTTGTTATAATCAAGAGACGATATGACACAGGCGATAGCTTTCGAGTCCGTGCATGCTTTATTTAACTCCCCCCCCGTCACACATCAAGGTTCCTACCGCACAAAGGTTCCTATACAAATATAACCTAATACTACAGACATGTGTGGGGTCATCAATTATTTTGTGTGCTTTCTTGAGCACTTGGGCATTGTAAAACTGCATTAGGGATCTTTGTGTTCTGCCGATCATTTTTGAGCTAAGGTTGACAACACCTTACAAGATACAAGATCAAGATACAAGAGTTTTATTTGTCACGGCATACAGGTATACAGTGAAATGCGGGGGGTCTCGCCCGCAACGATGTGCATAATACAAGTAATAATAATAAAAGTCCAACCAATAGAGCGACATAGTGCAATAAACAAGTAAACAAAGTAGGCATATCGGTATCTGTACATGAGCTATTTACAGAGCATGGTAGGACATGCTAGGTCCTGTGGCAGTGCAGTACACTGTTAGCTACGGATGAGGCATTGGGTCTTTATGTACACTGCTATACAATGCTATATTATACGATCTCAAGCTATACTATTCTTAAAGTGATCTTTCCTTCTGTAAAGTGTCCATAGTGTGAGCGTGTGCAGCATGAGTGTGTGTGTGCTCATGTTAAAGTGGCTGCTAGTGTGTGAGCGTGTACAGTGTGTGTGTTGTGTGTGTGCTCATGTGTGCTTGTGCGTGGAGAGTTCAGTGTTCAAGGCTCTGATGGCCTGGGGGAAGAAGCTGAGCCTAAGTCTCTCTGTCCTCGTTACTGGTGCTCGCAGGCGTTTGCCTGACCGCAGCAGCATGAACAGGCTGTTGTTGGGGTGGTGAGGATCTTTCATTATCCTGCAGGCTCTGGATTTGCACCTCTTGTTGTATAGGACCTGCAGGGTTGGTAGTGCAATACCCGTGGTACGCTCGGCTGAGCATGTAGCCGGCACAACACTGTACCTGCCTAACACTTCGACCATGCCTTGAGTCGGAGTCGAACCCCGGGCGTCCGCACCGGGGCCAGCAACACAGACCGCTGTGCCAAGAAATGAATTCCCTCCTAACTAACCATGTCTATCCTGTCTCTGAGGATCAGGGGAGTGAGTTTTATTCTATGTACCGCTACCGAGCCAGCCACGTCTCTGGTCACACTATCGTGGTACATATCCGTTACATTCACCCCCCCTAAACTCACTCCACTCCACCCAAGGCACTTCGATGCCTTGAGTGGGATTCGAACCCCGGTCTCCTGCACCGCGGGCGACACCACAGACCTTTGCGCTAGGAAGGAATTCCCTACTAACTAACCATGTCTATCCTGTCTCTGAGGATCAGGGGAGTGAGTTTTACTTCTATGTACCGCTACCGAGCCAGCCACGTCTCTGGTCACACTATCGTGGTACATATCCGTTACATTCACCCCCCCTAAACTCACTCCACCCAAGGCACTTCGATGCCTTGAGTGGGATTCGAACCCCGGTCTCCCGCATGCGCTAGGAAGGAATTCCCTTCTAAGCGCTCAGTCTGGATGCCTCAGCGGAGTGAGTTTTACTTCTATGTACCGTAGTCACACTATCGCGGTACATATCCGTTACATTCACCCCCCCCCTAAACTCACACCACTCAGGCATCCGGGTCAAACGGCACCACTGTAGCCGGTACAACACTGTACCTGCCTAATACTTCGACCATGCCTTGAGTGGGAGTCGAACCCCGGGCGTCCGCACCGGGGCCAGCAACACAGACCGCTGTGCCAAGAAAGGAAATCCCTCCTAACTAACCATGTCTATCCTGTCTCTGAGGATCAGGGGAGTGAGTTTTACTTCTATGTACCGCTTCCGAGCCAGCCACGTCTCTGGTCACACTATCGTGGTACATATCCGTTACAAGCGCACCACTCTCTGTAGGGCCTTCTTGTCCTGTGCCGTGCTGTTGCCATACCAGGCAGTGATGTTTCCAGTCAAGATGCTCTCTACAGCTCTGGACTAGAAGGACTGGAGTATCTTCCCAGATACTCTGAACTTCCTTAACTGTCTCAGGTGGTAGAGGCGCTGCTTTGCCTTTTTTACGACTGAGTCTATGTGTGTTGTCCATGTCAGGTCCTCTGAGATGTGGACCCCCAGGTACTTGAAGCTGCTCACCCTGTCCACGGTAGCCCCGTTTATCCTCAGTGGTGTGTGTGTCTCCTGCTGTCTCCTCCGAAAATCCACGATCAGCTCCTTGGTTTTACCAATGTTCAGGAGCAGGCTGTTGTCCTGGCACCAGCATTCCAGTACCTCAACCTCCTCCTGGTAGGCCTTCTCGTCGTTGTCTGAGATCAGCCCCACCACCACTGTGTCGTCCGCAAACCTCACTATGGAGTTGGAGCTGAACTTGGCCACACAGTCGTGTGTGTATAGTGAGTACAGCAGGGGGCTCAGAACACAGCCCTGGGGGGACCCGATGCTCAGGGTGATGGTGTTGGAGGTCTGACCCCCCACCCTGACCGCCTGGGGCCTTTCACTCAGAAAGTCCAGTATCCAGGCGCTCAGAGCGGAGCTCAGACCCAGCTCGATCAGCTTGTCCACCAGTCTGGTTGGGACTATGGTGTTGAACTCTGAGCTAGTCAATGAACAACAGTCTCACATAGCCCCCCTTCTGGTGGTCAAGGTGAGAGAGGGTGCTGTGCAGTACTTGGGAGACCGCATCGTCAGTAGGGTTGGGCATCGTTTACATTTGACCGATTCCGATTCTCCATATCGATTCCTTTTCTGAACGATTCTCGATTCCGATTCTTTGAGGTGCAGGTCACAGCTTATTTAGCAGGAGAATCTTTTTTTGTGTGAAAATTTTCATACTATTCACATTTTCAGTTGACTTGATACAGTTTAATTTGGTTGCTGTACTGTAACTAGGGTATTAATTAACAAAGAAAAAAAATACTCCAGAACCGGAAGTTAGGAACCGGTTCCTAATTAGAACCGTTTTTCGGTGCCCAACCCTAATCGTCAGTGGACCTGTTTGGCCTGTATGCAAATTGCATAGGGTCCATATCACTGGGGAGGGAGGCACAAATGTGATCCTTGACCAGCCTCTCAAAACATTTCATGGCCACAGAGGTGAGTGCCACCGGTCTGTAGTCATTGAGACATGTTGGGGAGGGTTTCTTTGGTACCGGGATGATGGTAGACATCTTGAAGCAGGCAGGGACCACTGACTCCGCCAGGGATCGATTAAATATTGCGGTGAACACAGGGGCTAGCTGGTTAGCACAGGACTTAAGTATGCGTCCTGTTATTCCATCTGGGCCAGCAGCTTTTCTGGTGTTCACCTGCATAAATGCTCTTCTCACACTGTGTACCGACAACGAGAGAGCGTCCCCGCCCCCCCCGCGGTTGCCCCTCCACAACAGCCGGCGCGCCAGTGACGTCACTAGCCGTTGAGCTAGCGGCGCCACTGACTGCACCAAACCGAGCATAGAAAGAGTTGAGTTTGTCCGCGAGAGAGGCGTCGTCGCTCCCCATTGAGGGGGCGCTGACTTTGTAGTCAGTTATTGTCCTCAGTCCGCGCCATAAGCCTCTTGTGTCGTTTTGTGCCATTTGTGTCTCCAATTTATCAGCATATGTCCGTTTTGCAAGTTTTACAGCCTTGCGCAGAGTATAGACTGTAGCCTTGTACTCCTCCATGTTTCCTGACTCTCTGCCCAGGTTGTAGGCAGTGGTGCGGGATTTCAGAGCTGCTCTGATAGTACTGTCCACCCACGGTTTCTGGTTAGGCAAGACCCGCACCTTTTTAGTGGGGACAATACTATCAGCCAGTGTTGTAATGAAGCATACAACGCTGTCCGCAAACTCGCTGACGTCACTGGCGCTTCCTTGAAACATATCCCAGTCGACGTCCTCGAGAGCGTCCTGAAGCGTGGCCTCTGATTGGTCGGTCAATTTTTTTGTCTCACGTGACACAACGGCGTCACGTGATCTTTGTTTGTAAGCGGGATAGAGGATAATGGAGTCATGATCCGATGTGCTTGTAGCCCCCGCCAATGGTGGAGCCGGTACAGCCTTGTAGCCGGCTCTGAACAGGGTGTAGCAGTGATCGAGTGTATTCCCTCCTCTGGTGGAGCAGGCGATGTGTTGAAAAAAGGACGGCATCACTTTCTTCAAATTTGCCTGATTGAAATCACCAGCTACGATCATGGCTACGTCCGGGTGTTTGATCTGGTGCTTGTTGAGATTCTCCGCCAGTTCCGCCAGGGCCCTGGCGGTGTTTGCTTGGGGAGGGATGTACACTGCAGTCATGATGACCGCTGTAAACTCACGGGGAAGGTGGAAAGGGCGACATAGAATGGAGAGATGTTCCATGTCCGGGGAGCATTTTAACCTCAGTCTGATTCCTCCTCGCTTCCCACTGTGTTTCTTTTTCTTGCCGGCTCCTTTGTCCTTGCTGTCCCACCTGATCTCCGGTGGCCAATCTAGGCATAAAGTGTCTCTAAACTCCTCTTTGAGTCCGGACTGGTCTTATGACGTCCCCGCCAGTGATGTTTCCATAAAAAAGTAGTAAAAACAAACATAATAACTAAAAGTGTGCACAATCATTGCTGAGCGAAACCAACGGCGACTAACCTGGGTCGCGCCATGATACTGAGAACCTTGCAGTTTGTTCTTGTCTCTTTGACAGAGGGATGTGAACCAGCCAGCATACAAATGAAAAGATTAAAATACTCTCAATAAAGGAAGAATAAAACATTGTCAGAATTCTCTGGTCGACTCCAAAGGAGTTTAGTTTGCGAAGACAGTACAGACGCTGATGAGCCTTTTTTATTATAACATCTGTGTTGTCACTCAATTTAAGTTTGTCATCAAACACAGTTCCTAGGTATTTGTAGTTCTGGACAATTTCCACCTCAGCTCCGTGGATGCTTGTTGGGGTGACTTCTATGTGTTTTGGTGAGATAATCATAATCATCACACCAGTCTACAAAGTCTTGCATTATGGGTCTGTGTGATTTATCTCACTCCGGCAGGACGAGCGTTTACAACGATACATCTGCGAGGCTTACTCCGGCAGGACAAGCGTTTACAACGATACATCTGCGAGGCTTACTCCGGCAGGACAAGCGTTTACAACGATACATCTGCGAGGCTGGCCCCCCCCCCTTCATATGCAATGCCGGACAACGTGGGACGGACCTCCACGAGCAGTATTTGGAATGGCGATCAGATAATTGGATTATTTCTTTTGCATTACATCAGAGACAAGGTAAGAACATAGAATATATCCAATCTTGCGTTGATCTGATATTTCTTTCTCCCGCGATCGAAGCTGTGTGTGTGGACTGTGTGTGTGCTGTTTACCGTTGGCTGCGGTGGGGCGGGGGGGGGGGGGGGGGGGGGGGGGGGGCGAGCGCCCCGCTACAAGCCCCATTTCATTCTTGCATGAGGAAGGATAATAGCAATAATCTAGCGTTGATTTCAGGAAGATTCGATAATCAGGCGAAAAATTACAACGTGATAAGTGCATTCCACTAAACCGCTATTATCGCGTCTTTTCCTGGGATTACTAAGAATCACCAAAACTATACTCATATTCAAAATGGTATAAAACTATATTATAGCTATAATATAAGATGTATTTTAAGCACTCGCAAATTTCGCAGTCTCCCCATTGATTCAAGATATGGTGTTCTAGTGCCCCCTGGCACTGAATGAGTTTTAAGGTCTGAACGGACCCGTTTCAAGAACGTAAAATGCAATAATCGCCATCTATTTTTTTTTTATCGGAACAAGGCTTAGAGAGTATGTGCTCATGTTTACCATTTTAGCTAATTCTGAATTTCTTCTAGAAAGAAAGTTACATCGGTATAGAAAAATGGCTATAGACATCAGTTTGCTTCATATAATGCTATGGCTAGCTCTGTGGATCACATGTGGCTCAATCAAGGTTCATATTTGACTAGACCGTTCACCCCCTGTTCATGGGAACAAGAGCAGGAGCAAGAGAGGGAGGTGGAGAGGGAGCGGAGGAACAGAGTGATAGGGAGGTGGTGAGGGAGAGGAGGAACAAGTGATAGGTGTAATATTCTGCTTAATGTCACTCTTAGTGTCTATAGGGAATGATAGAATCGGGCGACTGCTTATTGGGTTACCGTTTATTCACAGGTCCCGGGCAGCAATGACAACACAAGGAACAGCGCCTGCATATGAGATGACTGGAATACGTAACACGTCATCACGCACGCATCATTGCTGTGCTGTGGTAGGCTATGGGCTACACAGATATCCCTAGGATATTACATCTCCCTTCCTAAGATGAAACTCACGGTGGCAACCTAGAATCCTGAAAACATTACTTTACAATATACGGTACCGTTTGTTCTATATTCACACACCTGTGGACCATTATTTATATTTAAACAATATAAGCAGAAACGGTATACTTAAACAATATAAGTAGAAAACGGTCTCAAGACATGTGAATTATTATGATAATTACAATACTTACAATATTTCCTCTTCTCTCCCTTTTTTATTTTATTTTTCTTTATTTTTTTACATGCATTTCAATTTCACGTGGCCGTAATGATTCAGGGTCCACTGAGTAGGGTCTTAGGATCTTAAATGTCAAGCTTTACTCTTGGCTTAACGATGCGACCAGATCTGGTAGTGATGCACCTGGAATGTTCATCTGGACCTTCAGGTGGTGGACATTCCGGTGATGCCATCTCAGGCTGCTGGGGCTGGGTGTTGGCCTCCTGTGCCATTGTTCGGTGGGTACCTCGGTCAGTCTCTTTTGTCTGTAACAGGTGACGTCTGTTGCGCCTGTATTCCTGGCCTTCATCAGTACGAACGTGGTAAGACCTTTCAGCGCCTGCTGGTTGAATGACAGTGGCGGGCCTCCATTGTCCATTACTCTGTTGGAAACGGACGGCCTCTCCGTCCTGCAGAGTCGGCAACGGTCTTGCTGTCCGATCATAGTAATGTTTCTGTCTTTGTTGGCATAGTTCTCTCTTGGCGCGCACTGTGCTCTGGTTTACAACCTGTGGTCGTAACTGCTGACTGGTGGTGGGGAGGATAGAGCGTAGGCGTCTGCTCATGAGTAGTTGTGCGGGTGACTTGAGGTTGTCAACTGGTGTATTTCTATATTCTAACAGACTCAAGTATGGGTCCTTGTTGTCTACTCTAGCCTTCTCTAACAGTGACTTTGCAATCTGGACTCCCTTCTCTGTGAGGCCATTGCTCTGGGCGTAAGTAGGGCTGCTAGTTACATGTCTAAAGTCCCAGTCCTGTGCGAATGTCTTAAATTCACTGGAGCTATAGCATGGGCCGTTATCACTGACTACGGTTTCTGGTATGCCTAGCCTTGCGAACTGGGCTTTGAGCATTCGCACAACGGCTGATGTAGTGGTGCTGCGTAGTTTGTCTACCTCAATGTACCTGCTATAATAGTCTACTGTGACTATGTAGTCCTCTCCATGTAATGTAAAGAGGTCTGTGGCGACGGTCTGCCATGGTCGGTCAGGTATCTGATGAGATATCATTGGCTCTTTGGGGTTGGAGCTACGATACTGTTGACATGTGCTGCATGAGCCTACCATTTCCTCTATTTGTCTACCCATTCCAGGCCAAAATAGCACATCCCTCGCCCTCTCTTTAGACTTTTCTATACCCTTGTGGCCTGTGTGTATGCGTGTGTAGGCTCAATTTGTCTATCTAAGCCAGGATACGTCTTCAACGCGCTCACACCACATTGACTTGGGCTGTTTGTTACTCACTGTTTGATGTTTGTTGATAGTTGCATCCGATGGGTTCGAACCGGTTGAGTTTTATGGAAGGAGTTGCGTAAAGTTTCAAATAATAACGGGGAAACAATGAAAACAAAACAGGCTCCAGACTTGTACTAAAAGGGTTTCAAAACAAACAGGCGCAGCAAAAGGGTTCTAAACAAAGTCTTTCTTTTCAGTCTTTCATTCATTCAATCTGCGCTGTGTGTGTGTGTAGCAAGCGAGCGATTGAAAATCTGTTTCTCGTCTGGCGTGTCCCTACACACAGCTGGGCCATAATTAATAGAAGGGCCATGGTGCCATTTTACGAGGCGACCAGTGGCGGCGCTATTTAGTCAAAACTATTAAATCAAATGAAATGGCTCCTACAGCGTGTTAACATGTCCTGTCTCAGCGTGTGTGGCACGATAATCTTCTCACCCTTAAAGAGGACGTCGTCCATCACCGTGATCTCGTCCCTGTGGTTCCAGTAGTCGGCAACACTGGGTGGACACGTCTTTCGTGTCTCAGGCCATCCTGACTCGCAGATCTGTCTTAGGGTGATGAGCTGTTGGTCTTGGGCGGTGGCTGCTTTGATCTCAGTCATTTTGTTGTCGCTCACAGGCAGGGTGCTCAGGACTGTGTCTACTTGTGTGTCCATACCCTCACTCAGTGTGCGGTCGTGGTAGGTGATAGACTTTCTCGACAGGGTGTCCGCCACTGGAATGTCTTTCCCTGGGCGGTGCATAATGACGTTGTCATACCTCTGGAGCTGCAGTATCATGCGTTGCAAACGCGGCGGCGCAGCGGCGAGCGATTTTCTGAGGATCGCTTCGAGTGGCTTGTGGTCTGACTCTACCACTCCCTGTCGACCATACAGGTACTGGTGGAACCTCTTGCATCCGAAAAGGACAGCGTACAACTCCTTTTCTATTTGTGCATAGTTCTCTTCGGTCTTGTTCAGAGCTTTAGATGCGTACGCGACTGGCTTACCGTCCTGCAGTAAGACTGCGCCTAGTCCACTTTTTGAGGCGTCGACCTGGAGTCTCACAGGTTTGGTGTGGTCGAAATATGTGAGGACGGGGCCCGGCTCACGGGTTATGAGCTCTTTCATCTGTTGGAACGCTTGGTCGTGCACAGGGTCCCACTGGAATTCACTGCTTTCCTTCACGAGTTGGCGCAGTGGCGCGTTCACGTCGGACAGTCCTGGAGCAAACTTTGAGAGGTATGTGACCATTCCTAAGATCGTTTCCAGCTCAGCCTTGTTCTTTGGCGGCTCCATCTCCCTGATCGCTTTGACCTTGTCTGGGTCTGGTCGAATGCCTTCCTGTGTCAGTCTGTGACCGAAGTAGCTTACCTCGGTCACACAGATGACACTCTTGTCTGGGTTGAGTTTCACCCCTCTTTCCCTTGTCCTTTGTAGCATGGCGCGAAGGTTGGCATCATGCTCGGCTCTGGTGTGGCCGTAGACCAACACGTCGTCCACGATGGCGGACACACCCGACAGTCCCTCATATGTGTCATCGATCCGCCTCTGGAACTCATCCTGCGCTGAGATGATCCCAAATGGGAGCCGTAGGAACCTGTATCTTCCGTGCACTGTGTTGAAAGTAGTTAACTTTGATGATTGTTCAGTCAGTTTGATCGCCCAGTAGCCCGATCTTGCGTCGAGTACATTGAAGTACTTTGCTCCGGCGAGCCTTGGGGTTATGTCGTCCAATGTTGGGAGCGGGTAGTGTGGTCTCAGGATCGCCCTGTTGAGGTCTCGGGGGTCCAAACACACTCGTAGCCTACCGTCGCGTCTTTCCACAACGACGAGGGCGCTGACCCATTCTGTGGGTTCTGTCACCTTCTTTATGACGTTTGACTTCTCCATGTTGTCCAGTTCCTCTTTGAGACGCCCACGGAGAGCGTATGGAATGCGCCTGGGGGGGTATATGACTGGCGTAGCCGCTGGGTCTATGCTGATACTGCATTCCCCTGGGAATAGCCCGATGCCCTGAAACACATCTGGAAACTCCTGCCTCACGTTAACAGGGTCCTCTACCTGTGCATCCACAACGTGTATCATTTTTACTAAGTTCAGATCTAGGCATGCTCTTAAACTCAATACAGGGGGGGAATTAGTGGTCACAACATCAAAATCCAACATTTGCACATTTTCTTTATGCTTGCATGTGAGTTTGCATGACCCCTCTACCTTGAGAGCATGGCCACCATATCCTGAGAGTCGGCTGGATGGTGGGCCTAGTGTCACTTTACCGTACATCTGGTGGAAGATTGCTGTTGGCATTACGTTAGCTTGTGCACCAGTGTCAATTTTAAACTTTATTTTGTGCTTGTTGACTTTACCAACCTCCAACTCAGCGAACGCCTGTTCTCGCTTTGTGTCTTCGTGCTCCGTTACGATGGAGTCCACAAACCATTCGTCATCCTGTTGCGCACATGCACATTCCTCTGATACCTTGTGCACGTCCTTCCTCTTGCCGTGCACGTCTGTGCGGCTTCTGCACACGTTTGCAAAATGGTTGAATTTCTGGCATTTATTGCATTTGCGACCTTTAGCTGGGCAGTCTTCTGACTCTGTGTGGCGCTCTCTTCCACAGTTCCTACATGTGTTATCTGTCGAGTCTTCTCTGTTGCTTCTGTATTTGTCCATGGCTGGGCGCTGTGTACGTGCCCCGTACGGCTTCTTTCCGACCGCGTGCACGTCCTGGCTAGCGTTAGCCCCTGGGCTAATCATTAGCTTCATCTGTACCTGGGCTAGCTCGTGGGAGCGTGCTATGTCCATGGCCTTCTCGAACGTTAGCGCTGCCCCGTGGCTCAATAGCTTCTCACGGACCCTTACAGAGTTTGTAGCGAAAACAATTCTATCTCTAACCATCTCCTCACTATTGGGGTAGTTACAGTCATTCACGAGCAGTCTTAGTTCTGTAACAAACTGGTCAACACTTTCGCTAGGCCCCTGGACCTTCTCCTGAAATTTGTACCTTGCAAATATGGGGTTCGCCTTTGGCATAACATACTCTTCATATTTGTCGTAGTAGCTTTTAAGCTTCTTCCTGTCGGCGTCGGACAACTGCCAGGTGTTGAAGATGTCTCTTCCCTTCTCCCCGATCCATAATAGGAGGTAGCTGCATTTGATTTCCTCCGTCTTGCCGTTGAACGGTCCGCTAAACATTAGCTCGACGTGCTGGCGGAATTTTTTCCATGCGTCAGGTAGGTTTGAGGATTCCCAATGCATCGTCAGCATTGGTACTGCTGCAGCCTCCATATTGTCCTTCTTTCTCTTTCTCTTTCTTGGCATGGGTTCGAAAAAGACCCGGCTTCTGGCACCATGTAATATTCTGCTTAATGTCACTCTTAGTGTCTATAGGGAATGATAGAATCGGGCGACTGCTTATTGGGTTACCGTTTATTCACACGTCCCGGGCAGCAATGACAACACAAGGAACAGCGCCTGCATATGAGATGACTGGAATACGTAACACGTCATCACGCACGCATCATTGCTGTGCTGTGGTAGGCTATGGGCTACACAGATATCCCTAGGATATTACAATAGGGAGGTGGTGAGGGAGAGGAGGAAGAGAGTGATAGGGAGAGGGAGAGGAGGAACAGAGTGATAGGGAGGTGGTGAGGGAGAGGAGGAACAAGTGATAGGGAGGTGGTGAGGGAGAGGAGGAAGAGAGTGATAGGGAGAGGGAGAGGAGGAACAGAGTGATAGGGAGGTGGAGAGGGAGAGGAGGAACAAGTGATAGGGAGGTGGTGAGGGAGAGGAGGAAGAGAGTGATAGGGAGAGGGAGAGGAGGAACAGAGTGATGGGGAGGTGGAGAGGGAGAGGAGGAAGAGAGTGATATGGAGGTGGAGAGGGAGAGGAGGAACAGTGATAGGGAGGTGGAGAGGGAGAGGAGGAACATAGTGATAGGGAGCGGGAGAGGAGGAAGAGAGTGATAGGGAGGTGGAGAGGGAGAGGAGGAAGAGAGTGATAGGGAGGTGGAGATGGAGAGGAGGAACAGAGTGATAGGGAGGTGGAGAAGAGGAAGAGAGTGATAGGGAGGTGGATAGGGAGAGGAGAGGAGGAACAGAGTGATAGGGAGAGGGAGAGGAGGAAGAGAGTGATAGGGAGGTGGAGATGGAGAAGAGGAACAGAGTGATAGGGAGGTGGGGATGGATAGGAGGAACAGAGTGATAGGGAGGTGGAGAGGGAGAGGAGGAATATAGCGATAGGGAGGTAGAGAGGGAGAGGAGGAATAGAGTGATAGGGAGGTGGAGAGGGAGAGGAGTAAGAGAGCGATAGGGAGGTGGAGAGGGAGAGGAGGAATAGAGCAATATGGAGGTGGAGAGGAGGAAGAGAGTGATAGGGAGGTGGAGAGGGAGAGGAGGAACAGAGTGATAGGGAGGTGGAGAGGGAGAGGAGGAAGAGAGCGATAGGGAGAGGAGGAAGAGAGTGATAGCGAGGTGGAGAGGGAGAGGAGGAAGAGAGTGATAGGGAGGCAGAGAGGGAGAGGAGGAAGTTCGGAACAGAGTGATAGGGAGGTGGAGAGGGAGAGGAGGAACAGAGTGATAGGGAGGGGGAGTCGTTTTGTTCCTTGATTTATTTCCATAATACAGTTCTAAAACCCACAAAGCAGTTTACTCAATAAAGTGTCTTCATATGGGGAACAGCATGAGTGAATATAATCCTATTTTCTAGTGAAAAAATAAGTATATTGTGTCTTGGGGCCATATGGGGGCCATATAAAATAATGTTTGATATGGGGACTGGTTATGATGAGCTAATAAGTTAGTAATAAAGTACAAAACAAAACTGGATAATAATCCTTATTTTTTGGGGTGGTTGGTACTGAGTTACACACCGGAGTTTTTGTTAACACCAAAATAAGATAAATAAATAAGCAGTGCACAAGGGTTAAAAACCAGCTGGGAAGAATCAGAAGAATCAGAAATCTGAAAAAGATTCACCAAATATTGAAGTTCTCCCGCTAGTTTGGTTTCTCTGTGTCACCTGCCTTGCGTTGACAGTAATGTGTTTCTCTTGACACCGGTGGTTGCGCTCAACAGACAGTTCATATTCTTATGCATCAGTGCATTATTCTCTTGTTATTGGACAGCACTTTTGTCCGGGGGTTCGTGTGGTTGGTCTGTTTTGCTTCTGTGTCGTCTCCAGGGAGCCCTACAGGGAGAGATCAGCCGGCGGGATGCGAGGAGGAGACCCTGACCTTTTAGATGAATCCATTTGACAGTAGAGAAGCACAAACACATTCCCTCCGACCTTATAACCACTGCTACACAAAACCTCCTATTGTTATGGAAACCTCAGTTTGTGGACAGCTATGCTTCTCAACGTGTCAGGGTCGTGAAATACAAATACGATATCATATTTATAACCTTTTTGTTGTGGATGCTTTTTCTTGTGATATTATGAATATGTATGTATATTTTAAGTCTATAACCCTCCTCTAATTGCTAATCAAGTCAAATAGCCTGAAAGGGGGAAATAAAAATAATTATCTTTCTCGCCCCGTATGTTATTGCTCTCATACAACATTTGTACATTATTATTTCAAACATAAGATAAGATAAGATATTCCTTTATTATACAATGGCATGCAAATTTCTTGATTCTGATTGGCTGAAACAGTCAAGTTAGACGTGGTTATTTCTCATAACACACGCTTGTGATCCCAGAACCCACCCACAACCGAATTACAATCACTCCGCCAGTTAGAGTTTTTAGAAATGAAACCAAGATGGCGGACAATAATCTTTACGAATGGATGTGTTGATAGCGTCATAACGACTCATTCAAAAACGATTCTGTCACGTGGAATGTGTTAGTTGCTTACACAATGTTGGATTATGTAATTGGTTGGTCATGACTCATTGTGGAACAAAATATAAATCGCGGGAAGTCTGTTGTTAGATGCCATTCGTCAAAAGGACACTCATTTCACTGTTAATAAAATTTTCAAGCAATCAATCAATCAATCCAATAACACACGCTCACTTCACTGTTAGACGGCATGCTGTGAAGCAACTCGGAGGTGCATGTCATCTAAGAATGAAGTGAGCGTGTGTTATTGGAATGATTGATTGATTGATTGATTGATTGAAAATTGTATTAATGTTATTAATCTATATTAGGGAGGCAAATTCTCTTCTTTTTCTTTCAACCTACTTTTTCTGCGGATGGTTTTGTGAATAAATCTCCATTATGCTTCAATTAATGTGTGTTTATTGTATAGCAATATGGTTGGATGAATTCGGCAATTGTATAAAGATGTAAGCACTGTCTATCTGTAATAAAATGTTCAATCAATCAATCAATCAAACCAATAACACACGCTCACTTCATTCTTGCCTTGAAACAGCGCACCTCCGAGCTACTTCCACACAGAGGCAACTTCTAATTTTTTTTTTTTAACTACTTTTTCTGGGGATGGTTTTGTCAATACATCTTCAATTAATGTGTGTTTATTGTATAGTATCGTAAATAGGGTCGAATGGTTTTACTTATTAAAACCAAATATCCTAGCTACTCTGCATTGTGTGTTATCCGTTGTTAAAACCCTATTACTGATAAAGGCCTACCCGGCCTGTTGGACGGCAGCGAAGAGAGCAAAATGAGGAGAAGAGAGTCGAGCTAATGGTAAAATACTAGTTTATTTCAAAGTCAGGAAGTGAATAAAAAAAGAATTCTGCAACAGTGGCGGCCGGCCATAGTGGGCGCTAGAGCGCCGCCCTCCCTGCTTAACCCTGGTTAAAAGAGAGATGAACAAGAAATCCCTTTTTTTAGTTGTATAGCCCTATAAATAATATAAACATGTTTAAATGAATAATATTTACTCATTTTAAGTATGTTTGTGTTTCCAATGCACAATATAACTTAATTTTACAAAGATTAATAATCGTTTTCCTGAACAGGAAGTGACGATTCTGTCTGATATAGACCTTTTCATTACCGTAGCCGCAGGCATTTCCCTCGCCATATTTCTCTCTGGGCTAGGCGCAATAGCGCCTGGAGTGCGCGTGCCCGCCGTGCACTGGTTCATCGCTGTATCCGTCGAAGCCACGCGCTGTGCGTTGAATATGATGTATTATGATGGAACTCGGGCGCTGGTTTGAAGCGATCTAGCAAGCAGCCGAGCGTCTAAAAGCTCTCTGATTGGCCGACGCGGTACTTTCCGTAACCGCAGTTTGCAACATGAGTTCAACAAAGTGAGTTTATGCTGTTGTGTTGTTTGATGCAGATATTTGTCTTGGAGCGTGATGGCAAGTTATTTCAACGGTTAGGCTTAGGCACTCTTTCAAAGTTGGTTAAGGTTAGAGTTTGTCTTAGAGCATGGCGATAGAACACCAGGTAGTTTGCAGGCTGTTCGAGGCGGACATGGACAAAGGCACTCGCAGTACTTGTTGGGTTGGCTATTAACAAGCTATATTATGGATGCAGTGTGGAGGGACATGCATGGACAATGGATGGACATCAACACAGGCTGGATGGACAATGCCATGGAGTGGATATACTTTATCAATAAGCCCTTCTGCCAACAACAAGGTAGATTAGCGATCTCTCTCTCTCTCTCTCTCTCTCTCTCTCTCTCTCTCTCTCTCTCTCTCTCTCTCTCTCTCTCTCTCAGCCACTCAGCTAACGCTTCTCTCTCTCTCTCTCTCTCTCTCTCTCTCTCTCTCTCTCTCTCTCTCTCTCTGCGTGTGTTTGGAGACGGAGCGAGTTTTGTTTCTAACTTTTCTATTTATATATTGTGTTTCAAGTTGTGAATTAGACTGTACTTTATTTGACTGGTTGTTGTGTGTTGTTGTAGTAACAGCTGAGCGACTCGTTCATAAGAGCCGATTCATTGCCGTGAGCGTGAGTCGAATTGCTCATGTCTTGCCATGAGTCGGTTGCGTGGTACATGTTTGCAAAATGTTTTGGTATAGCGCCCCTAGTGGAGAAAAATCCAGCAGCCGCCACTGTTCTGCAATGATATAAGGATACTCAAGTACTATGCCACCGATCCCTTATATCAGACTAATGTTAAAGTAGATTAAAGAATGGTCTTGTGGTTTCCTCGTCAGGTCGTCTCTTCTTCCTAAGAACAAAAAGAAAGTCTGTTCTCGTGCCGTCTCGTTCCAGTGGTCTCTGTCTGGGCTCAAAGAAAGCTTGTGTGTGTTGTCGCGTTCGTTCTTCTTCTGCTCTCTCAAACTAGACTGCTAGTTTTAAAGCCTTTACTCCTCCCCTTCTGACCATGCTAGGTCTTACGTCATAGGGGAGGTCCTCTTTAGAGGAGAGAGATGCTGATTGGTTGAAACCCTAAAGCGGCCATTTTGAGCCACGTCTAACGCCGGATACTACCTTATACGGGCATATCTTTGCTAGATGTAAATTTTACAGGGCAGACTGTTTCTTGATTAGAGAATTCTTTAGTTTAGCGTTTAAATGTATCTGGCATTAGATTTATCAATTTATCAATCAAAAAGTAGTGCTTATTTTGCTTAAACATCTAATTTAATCTTTCTGCTAGAAAGTTAAACCTATTTTAAACCATATATCTTGAATAATGTCCTGTTTAGTCTTAATTTGATCCGTTTAACATTGTAACCTGATTGATTTCTATATCTATATCTTGAAGCTAGGGATACTTTGTAAAACTGAATACACTATTGTATAACTGTTTTTACTAACTGATTTAGACTTAACAAGTAAATTATCACCGAATTAGTGTTTTCTTATTAGTTTGGATGCTGTGGCTCTCTCCCTGCCAAACAGGAGAGGCGTTTTCTGCCGGTGTTATCTGAAACCTCCTTTGAAGCTCGGTGTCCTATCTATACGACCCCCCAAACTGGGTGGCCGCCCTAGCGTTTCTATAGACAGCTGCAGCTTGTAAATTATAACAACGGGGCGTCTGCTCTGCCAGCTCTATTCAGCGTCCTGTTTTGGTAAACAGTCTTTTGTTCTAATTTCAAAGCTGGCCGATCACCCTGAGCTAGTATCCTGTCTTGGGGGGTTGCTTAATCAGGGAGACCAAATAGTGCCTACTCTAGTCAGTCACTGTACTTGTGGTCTGTAATAAAAAAGACTATTCTAAAATTGTGTATGCACTGATCCCACCCTTTTTCAGCATCGTCCCGTAGCTGTAGACCTAGCTTTCCAAGGGAAATACAACTTCAATAGCTTGGGAAAATCTACCACAATAGCAATAAGGTTGGATGAATGCGCCAATTGTATAAAAGCCAATACACCATGCGCAGTTGTGCGTTATGAGAATTAGAGCATGCCTAGGGGTGCTCGTTAGACCCCCCTAGGCATGCTCTAATGACCCCCCTAGGCATGCTCTAATTCTCATAACGCACTCCTGCATGTGATGTAATGCTTAATTGATCCCCTTGGGGAAATTCAGACATCATAGCAGCATGGGGGAGGGGGAAGCGGAGGGAAGGTACAGGTATGGGCAGGGTAACAGTAGACATAAGTATTGGTAATAAAACTATAGTACAGTAGAAAAGTAAAAGTAAGCAGTGTAAAACAATATAATTAACTCTGAATATAAGCATAATATGAGCAAGTAGGCTAAACTAAGGCGAAAGCTTTCTTTTGGTTATTCAACAACAACAAGTAAATCCCTGTTGCTAAGCAATTTAAGATCCAAGTTCCTTATAATGTGGTTAGAAGCACCGTATGGATCACCTCTCTCAGCCAATCACAATGCGTGTTTGGAACAAAACTTTGTATAATAAAAAATCTACAGTTGGAGATCATTGCCCATCAGTTCACACAACAAACTATATTTTTAACTGTAAAGTAGCAGTAAGGAATGTTGATTTAGATTGCTTATATGTATTTCGCTCCAGCTTCTCTTCTGTCCTCTCCACAATACCCTCTTTGACCTCTCGGTGGCCGGCGTACACGTCGACAGACAGAGGCATTGAGGCTGAGTTATGGCTCCTTTGCCCCTCACCTCCGATTGATTTAAACCCCCGGTCCCGTGAATCAGCCGTAATGCACGGCCCACTGTTCCTCAGACGTGTCACATCTCTATTCATGGGGCCGATTTGTAACGAGGCGGCGGCGGACGGCCGGGAATCCATCACCAAATATGGACGCCCGGAGGGAAGGCGAGTGGACCGTGGGCCGCGTTGCTCATATCAGGACTTTCCCATTATTCTCTGGGAGTGGGTGGCTGACTGCGTGCCGGGCTCCAGCTAATCACTATGCTAACGTGGCTGCTATGAGCTCCCCATCACTCCCCTCCATCCACCTCCTTAATGCCACCGTGTAGCCCAGACGATGAACCCCCTCCATCCACTCACAATTCAGGGGGGCACCACAGGGGAGGGAGAGAGAGAGAGAGAGAGAGAGAGAGAGAGAGAGAGAGAGAGAGAGAGAGAGAGAGAGAGAGAGAGAGAGAGAGAGAGAGAGAGAGAGAGAGAGAGAGAGAGAGAGAGAGAGAGAGAGAGAGGGAGAGGGAGAGAGAGGGATGATGGCAGACGCCGGTAATGTATTCTTTCCACAAGCGTACCGATAGGTGTGATCTTGCTGTGGGCATGCAGAACAAAATCTTTCTTAGAAAATGTTTTAAATACCTCAAATATTTTAAAAGGAATTCAGTGGTCCAAAGGTCATGCCTTTTGGATTTTAATCTACAACCAGGCTACATAACATGTGTTCTAGACAAGCGTTTCTCAAACCTTTTGTAAAATCCTTGTTGAAAATGCTTGTCTTTTTGTTTTGGGGACTAGCAAGCAGTAATATTACCACTTCCAGGTAACTCTTGAATTAAAACTAGCGTTAGTAACAAACTGCCTATTTCTACACCAGATAATTAGATCTTGGGACCACTCAGCAATATCCCAGAGACCAGCACTGATCCCCAGACCTAAGGTTGAGAAACACTGCTCCAGCCCACTAAGCCACCAGCGTGTCCCCATTTCCTTTTGACACTTTTCTATTTGCATGTCAGTACAGAAATCGTTTGCTATCCCAACTGGTGACAGACAGAGTGATACAAGAATAACTCTGCTCAGCTAAATGCTAAGTAACTTGGAAGTGAAGCAGAGTTTTCATTTCACTACAGATTACAGTGTTTTGCACGGTGGACTTCAGTGATTGCACTTTTAAATGTCTCGGTCAAGTGCACTCAGGGGCTCATCTGCAGAGGTAAGGAAAACACTTTTGGATAATGACACCTCCCGTTACGAACCTCCCCTCCACACCCCAGTGCTGTTTGAATGCCCTTTAACACCAGTGCTGGCATGCATGGTATACAAATGAGAGTTAGTGTCTCCCGTGGGGCTCGTCTCAAAGGTTAGCGACTGCACACAGCATGGCAGATGAGTGCTTCTAATGAGCATGAGAAACCTATTTGATTAACGTTAGTTTGGCCAAATTCAACCCTCTTTGGCCTTTGCTATCCTGGGTGCGTGCAGGAAGACACGAGGGGGCCGTACGCTATAGGATGAGTGATGAATTTGGGGGCGAAAACAAACACTTGTTGTCATTCAAGTAATAGATGCCTTTCACGGAATGTTCAGAATGGCCGTTTGTCCGCCATGTTGAAAGAAGTAACGTGTGTTGATATGAGAAATATATCAAGACATATTTTATATGTAATGTCATGTAAACAAATTCTTATTACTGGATCTTGTAAACAAATCACAGTGGAACAGTAATATCATGCTTTGAGAAAGTAGGCATTTTCTTTCTAAAAACACTCTGAGTTTGTGAGTGTGTAGGCCAATGTGCAAAAGTACCGTAGAAGAAACTACAGTAGACTAGCACTAACAGCACTTCCTTAAATGTGAATGTGAACAATTATGATACAGTTTCCTTCTTAAAATGATTACATTGTGTTTCATAAACATTCAAAAATAATGAACATAATACTGATGGATAGACTCTGAATTATCACATTATCACCTTATATATAAAAAAATAAATAATAAAGAACAATATATATATATATATATATATATATATATATATATATATATATATATATATATATATATATATATATATATATATATATATATATATTGTGGGAACGCAAGAAAGGATGAAATGGGAGACGGTAGTCGAGTCTTTCCTTTTACTTCCCAACATAAATTATATACATCCAACAGAGTGCAGAGACGTTAACGTTACTTCTCGAAAGTGACAGCAACCAGCATTAGTTACCAAATACACACCCCATTCCCAGAATCCCAGCCCTCACTCCGCTCCTAAAGTCCAGTGAATGTCTGCACCAATTGTGCGTGATAAGTGAGTCACCACAATATATATATATATATATATATATATATATATATATAAACCTTGTATAGTTTGTACAGATAGATAGCTTGTGTATTATGTTTAGTTTATCATTTATTCATAGTTTACTTGTATAGTTATAGTTTGTATACATAGAATTACGTTGTGTATTATGTTTAGTTTATAGTTTAGTTCTTATTTAGTGTATAGTTATAGTTTATATTTATAGTTATAGTTTATAGTTATAGTTTGTATAAATAGAATATACGTTGTGTATTTTTTATTTTTTTTTACAAATACTACGGTTAAGGAGCCGGGGAAAATCTCACGTTCTTCTGAATGTATGTTCATGACAATAAAATTATCTGAATCTGAATCTGAATCTGAATAATATACATCTGACATATAATCATACAATGTGTTCCATGCAAGTCATTGCAATGGATCTGACTTGATGTTGTTTGCAGCAGAATCTCATGAGGTTACTCCAGGTAACTGACTCTGAGTGCCATGTACGTGCAGGTCTTTGGCCGCTTGATTCTGTCAGAAGGGGATGTCGGCTGCATAGAAAATAGTGTCGACTGACTTAAACTGAACACCAATGAACCTACGGTTATTCTATAACCATAGTTATATGAGTATAGCGAGCGCTCTGCTCTTAGTGGAACTGTCCCTTTATCCAGTCTAATAATGAATAATTTTCTCCACATGCACACACCCATCCGCCTGGCCACACCCACATCCGCTCCTCTACATAAGCGGGGTCGTGGCCACACCATCAGCTCCTTCCCAAGTCTTTCAACACCGAAGGCGAAGACCACGGGGTCCTCAGTGAGTCAGAGCAGAGCGCTCGCTATACTCATATAACTATGGTTATAGAATAACCGTACGTTATATATCATATAGCTTACGCTCTGCTCTTAGTGGAACACAGGAGCTGAGCAGAGCGGAAGCTCGACAGATGTACCCACTGAGGCCCCCCACAACCATCAGAACCGGGGAGGACCCGAGCCCCCTGGACCCCCCTAGCGGAGGACGGGAGGGAATCGGATCCGACTGTGCGAAGAGGGTTTAGCACCTCAAAACGCACAGGGTGAGCAGACCGTGGGACTTACCTTCTCTCAGAAGGACCGGCGACCACTCAGGCGCACATCCCACATGCCACCAGGGAATGGACGGGAAGCAAAAACACCTCCATCACAGCCCCCAACATCACGGGGTCGAAGGTCAGGAACCCAACCCCGTGGCAAGGCCGTAGCAGCGGAGCGCAGAGGAGGTCCCAGCCCTAGGACAACCTGAGGGCCAGGACCCCCCGAAAAGGGGCCTGGCGAGGCCAACGAGGCCGCAGCATCGGGGCCCCACCAGACGGTCACTGGTGACATCACCCCCCACATCGCCAGCGTATCAGACAGAGCCCAAACAAGAGCAGACCCTTCCCCCCTGGCACGCCGCTCTGAAGCACTCTAGCTTACCGCACCTGGTATTCCCAGGGGGTCTCCCATCCAAGAACTAACCAGGGCCGAACCTGCTTAATTTCCGAGATCTGACGAGATCGGGCGTGTCCAGGTTGGCATGGCCGTAAGCCCCAAGAGGCTACCCCCCCACAATACTGTGGGGCCAGACGGCGCGCCGTGGAGACAACCTCCAAGGGGGTTGATCCCTCAATCCAGGCAACAGGCCAGAACTCTACCTGTGCCTGGAGCACTGCGGACTAGACAGGCGCCTAAGGGGTCTACTGTGAGAACAGTACCCGGCGGAAGGGGTGTTCGGTATGCTGTGCACCATGTCATGACCTCCACAAACCCGACCCCTCCAGCGGGGTCGAGGTACAAAGGAGAGGCTGACACAATTGGCAGACGTCATGAAAGATGCGGGGGCACACTCACGGGCAGACGGGGTCAAGCCCGGCCTCAACCCGAGAGTCGACTCTGCTACCAACACACCGGATAACCAACCACCTCCCTATGTTTAGTTTAACAGGAGGCGGTTGTTCCCTTAACCCACCAAGAAAACTTAGAAACATAACTGCGCGTATACACAGGCTATACAAGCAGTACAAGTGTTTCAGTTTTCAAAGGGTTAACCCAGGCCAACAGGTCGACGAGAACGAGTCCGGACCTGGGCCTGGTGGACCGGGACCTACACAGGGATGCCTAAAGGGGCTGACAGCAACCACCCCGACAGCCCCCTCCCATCCCCGCCCAGCAGGGGGAGGGAGGGGTGAAACAATGGAGAAGGACCAGGCCCCCTAACATAGCGCAAGGTACAACACAGTATGGACCAAGCACGTCACTGTTATGGGCAACTCGTAGTGGCATACATATGACACACACATCCACGACATCAATCCCCGCGAAGCCCGGACCGAACCGGCATTTTCCCCCCGGAAAAGCACAAAGTCCTTCGGGGTACCAGAACAGCAGATCTGCGCCCCGGCGGACAACGGGTTAACTGACCTGGTCCGGTGCGACCAGAACCAGTCCCGCGTCCTAGTCACGCCGCCATCCCCAGTCCTAAGAGGGGGGTAGGTACGTGTGTCGATCTAAAACATCACAGAGGGCGCCACCAAGATGGACAGTACATGAATGCGCTGCTTCTGGTAGCCCACCTCATGGGCGTGAGACCCCTCCGCCAATGTAATGATCTACTCTGTCATCTCCCCCCGGAGATGCACGTGAGTCATCGAGTCTAACCTAGTGCACTGGTGCTCGGTAGAGATAAAAATCTCCTTCCCAGTCGCCCGCATAAAAAACGCTGTTTCTATGAATTGGCCCATAGCGAGGGGGGGGGGGGCAAACCGGGGAATAATTTTACCCACCCCCTCACCACCTCACCCCTGATACGACGCCAAATGAAAAAACAGAGCCGTGATACCAGGCGCATGGCGTGCCAGATGAAGCACATACACACACACACATTGACTTCATGCTGGACACTTCTGCATCTGGCAAACCTCCAGACCAGATCACAATCAGTGTATCCACTTAAGACCATTAGAACCTTTGGTGAGAGATCTCACCAGATTAGCCCAGATCAAATAATTCAACTCATTGTCACAAAATGCCACAAGTCACTAATATACGACCGCCCAAAGGATTATAAAAATCCCGTTCAGGTACTGGTCAACATACCAAACTCTCCATCAATCACAGATCGTTATCGATAAAGACAGACAGACACACACACGCACATATGTGCACGTAAATGTGCGTACCACGCACTCATGCACGGCTGACCAATACACAAGACATGCACGCAGGACAGAGACCACATACACACACTGGACTATGGGACTAATAAAGAGCACCCTCACAGGGAAGGGGGGGGCTCTGCCTTCTTCTCTGCTTTGACTTGCACTGGACACTGCTTCACTGACTGGACGGACTGGACTGACGGGACACAGACTTGACTGCTTTTTCTTTTCTACACGACCGGCTGGTTGTACCAACTAGATTTCAATTGTACCTTGCTTATTAACTTTTTATAATACCTTGCTTATTAACTTTTTATACCTTGCTTATTCACTTTTTATAATAAATACCGTCAAAAGTGTTTAGTCTCTTTTATCTTTAAATATCTTATTAGAACGTTCACGTATCCAAGTCTAAAACGTGACAATAGCATGTACAAATGCTGTATATACATTATATACAGTATATATTTATTCTCACCACATACAGTATAGATCTATCCACAACTCTCCGTATTTACCTGCACAATATTCCTTTTACATATCTGTAGATACTATATCTATATCTGTACATATCCTCCTCTTACTAGTTACGCTGCTGGTCAGTATGACTACTACCATACTGTCATGTGGCACAAGATGGTCGCCACCGCCCACTCAGTCGCTGTCCCTTCCAGTCAGTTCATCTGGGGGGGAGGGGGGGGGGGAGGATAGGCTACTGGTACTAACTGACTGTTAATGCCACGTTGACACTGATTGTTATTCTCTCATCTTGGTCTAATAGGTTGATTGATTGATTGAAAACTTTATTAACAGATTGCAGAATGGGTACAATACAGTACAGCTCAATACACACAATTGTTAAGGGGATGCAGACCAGAGAAAGACTTTCGTCTTGTTTACATCAGGGTCCCCCATTTTCAATTCATCAGGACATATATGACATACATGACATACAGATAGTCAGTACTGCTACATCTATACATTTATGACATACCAGATTTGCAAATACAGTACTGTTTGTGATACAGAAGGAGTCAGGAAAAGGGAGTATATACATTTGACGTAGAAACTGTACATTGGAGGAGGTTGGGTGGGGGGGGGGTTGGGTACACTGGGATATTGACAACCATACTGGGTAATCTACATTGGAGGTGGTTGGGGGGGGGGGGGGCACACTGTATAAACAAGCAAAACTGTACATTGAGGGGGGGGGGGGGGGGAGACACTGTACAAACAAACAAAATTGTACATTGGACTATTGACAAAACCATACTAGGTAAATGACTGTACATTGGCAAAACTGTACATTGAGGGGGGGGGGGGGTGACACTGTACAAACAAATAAAATTGTACATTGGACTATTGACAAAACCATACTAGGTAAATGACTGTACATTGGAGGGGGTTGGGTTAGGATATTTACAGGGGCCAGTGTTGAATTGCAGTCTCCCGTAGGTGTCCCTTGAGAGAGGTTTTGAAAGTGGGTAGTGATCCACATTCCTTTACAGCTTTGGGTAGGGCGTTCCACATTGATGTGGCATAATTGCGAAACATGTTTAGTCCCTTATTTGAGCCGAATCTGGGTTTAACATGATTTGTGGAGCTCCCTCTGGTGTTGTGATCGTGGTATTCACTGACCTTTGGGAAGTATTTTGACATGTACATGGGTACCTTGGTCGTGTAGTGTATCTTGTAGACCAGGCCCATTGCAAGTTGCTGTATTCTGTCGTCTACTCTAAGCCATCCTAGGTTGTCAAAGTGGGCAGGGGTGAGGTGGGTTCTAGGAGTAAGGTCAAGCAGTAGTCTGACCAGTTTGTTTTGAGATGTTTGTAATTTTGTTTTTAGCGCCTTTGATGTGCTTTGGTACCATGAGGTGCAAGCATAGTCGTAGTACCCCTGAATGAGTGCTCCTGCCAGAGTCTTCAGGGTATTCTTGTTTACCAGAGAGGAGATCCAGTACAAGAATCGAGTTTGTTGGTTGACTTTTTTTATTACATTGGATGCCATTTTGTCACAGGAGAGATTAGCCTCTAGGATGGAACCCAGGTATCATTGTGACAATATTGTCACCCACTGTAACTGAGAAGCCGTCGGTCTTGCTGAGTTTGTTATTTGAACCGAAGAGAATGGACTCTGTTTTGCCCATGTGTAATGATAGTTTGTTATCAGCGAGCCATATGCAGATTCTGCCTAGTTCCGAGCTGAGGGTTTCTTCAACCTGTAACTTGTTCTTGTCAGAGACCAGCAGGGCTGAGTCGTCCGCAAACAGGAACAAGTTGCAGTCACAAGCTGACGACATGTCATTTGCATAAATTAGGAACAGTAGCGGTCCTAGTATGCTTCCTTGTGGAACACCACAGCTCACTGTGAGGGGGGGGGATAGGGTACCGTTTACCTCCACCATCTGTTCCCTCCCCTCAAGGTAGGATTGCATCCAATTGCTTTTAGCTTGTCAATCAGAATGGAGTGATTGACCGTGTCAAAGGCCTTTTGTAGGTCCAGCATGACCATGCCGCAGTATTTGCCTGCGTCCACCTCTTGTTTGATGTGGTCATTGTTTGATGTGGTCATTCAAATAGAGAAGGCATGTGTCAGTGGAGTGGGATGTTCTGAAGCCAGATTGGAATTCGTAGATTAGATTTTTTTCCGCTAGGTACTTTTCGACCTGTTCGTAGACTATTTTTTCCATGACTTTCGAGATGGAGGTGAGAATAGAAACAGGTGGTCAAAATATCTTTCTTCAAAGTAACAAGTAACTGATGGGTTCAGGTAAATGTAGTGGTATATTTCCTTTGTAGTATGTAGTGGAGTAAAAGTACAAAGTTCCCTTAAATGAAAATACTCAAGTACCTAAACATTGTGCAATACAAAGAAATACTTAGAATACATTAGAATATAATAGAATAGAATACAAATACTTTATTTATCCAGAGGGAAATTCAGCACTACAAATATATATAATTGTGTGTCTGTGTGTGCGTAAAAATGTGTGTGTGTGCGTGTGCGTGTGTGTGTGCGTGTGTGTGTGTGTGTGCGTGTGTGTGTGTGTGTGTGTGCGTGTGTGTGTGTGTGTGTGTGTGTGTGTGTGTGTGTGTGTGTGTGTGTGTGTGTGTGTGTGTGTGTGTGTGTGTGTGTGTGTGTGTGTGTGTGTGTGTGTGTGTGTGTGTGTGTGTGTGTGTGTGTGTGTGTGTGTGTGTGTGTGTGTGTGTGTGTGTGTGTGTGTGTGTGTGTGTGTGTGTGTGTGTGTGTGTGTGTGTGTGTGTGTGTGTGTGTGTGTGTGTGTGTGTGTGTTTGTGTGTGTGTGTGCACGTGTGCATTTAGAAACAGCCGAGGGAGGCAGGGTATGAATCTCTGGTCCCGTTTCAACCAGCTGTGTCTTATCACACCATCTCCAGAGGCTCTCTCTCTCTCTCTCTCTCTTTCTCTCTCTCTCTCTCTCTCTCTCTCTCTCTCTCTCTCTCTCTCTCTCTCTCTCTCTCTCTGTCTCTCTCTCCTTTTTCAGCTCATCTCCTCTCCCCTCTCCTCTCTCTCCTCCTTGCCTGTCATCCTAATACCCTCCATCATATTCTCTCCTCCCTCTCTCTGCAGACCGAGCAACCTCTCTCTCTCCATCATCCCTCCTCCCTTCCAGCTTCCAACCCTCTCTCTCCTCTTTCATGTCATCATCCCCATCCTCCTCCTCTCCTCTCCTCCACCCCGACCCACTCTTCTTATATATCCAATACTCTTTATTCTTTCAATATCTTCTGTCTCATCGGGCACATTCACTCCATCCGTGGGGAGCGTGTGTGTGTGTGTGTGTGTGTGTGTGTGTGTGTGTGTGTGTGTGTGTGTGTGTGTGTGTGTGTGTGTGTGTGTGTGTGTGTGTGTGTGTGTGTGTGTGTGTGTTCTAATCTCCAGCATCAGCTGCTGTAGGCGTCCTTCAGTAAGGACTCTTTTAACACCATGCTAAAGTGGCGCACCATGTTATCACAACATCCTGCGGTTCGGGTCCATCATTCTAAACTGTGAAGCACTCAAGTTCAACACTGTTTGATGAACGTTACTTACCCTTAGCTGCCAGAGTTGTACCCTTCATGCTGACTTGTTGTACAGAACTTGTACGTCGCTTTGGATAAAAGCGTCAGCTAAATGTAAATGTTAGGAAGCACAGGACCGGAAGGACTTTAGTACCATAGAGCTATTATATTAGAGGTCTGTCCCTGAGTTAAACCTTTTGCGCGACTGACTTATCTTGATGTAAGATAAGATAAGATATTCCTTTATTGATCCCCTTGGGGTAATGAATGTGGGTAATGAAATTAAATAAAAGTCGCCCTCCCACTCCAAATAGTGCGTGTCCCCGTCGCACCCACATCATTTCAACTGACTTGTTCCACAGGTCAAACACTCAGCAGTGATTGGATTTGAATATAGTGTGAGGGCGTCATTAGAATGTAGACAACGCCCTGAGTTCAAGCATCCAAACACTTGTGGGAATAAATAATTAAGTGAGGTGGACAGTGTGGCCTGCAATAGATAAGTATTTGTCTTGACACTGACCCCATCTGCACCGTGGCTTAACGCTACCACCTTCCAGCAATTAGATTATATTAAATTGTATTGTAATTGCACAGCACAAGTACAGTACAACAGAATAATCAGAATGCAAAGTAACAGTAAAGCACATAGCAATATACAGTGTAATGTGTGAATATGAGGAGTATATTATATGATGAAGCTACTGGGTAAATATGCTAAGCTTTCTAGCCAGTGGTATAACTAATAAGAGTAGGTATTGAATATAATACAGATAGGTAAAAATATATACAGTGTGTACAGTGTAGATATATATATACATATTTATATATGCATACTGTATATATATAGTGGTTCGATTCCGGTCATCCTGAGCAAGACACTTAACCCCTAACTGCTAAATTCAGTCCATTTACCATTTTAGTTATGAGTACAGAGTAAGACAGCTGTACTAGGCAGCAGGGCCGCCTCAGGGGGTGTGCGAGCAGTGCGGTCGCACAGGGCCTCGCGGGAAGGGGGGCCTCGCAACAAAAAAAAAAAAAAAAAAAAAAAATATAATTATATTTTTTTTTATTTTTTTTTTTATTTTTTTTATTTTTTTTTGCGAGGCCCCCCTTCCCGCGAGGCCCTTTTTCATCACATACCTAAAATCTAGTTTTGCTTATATGCTTATATATTTCACATTAGACACGTTTGTAGAATGTGTCTGACTTGTTCCTGGGTCTGCACCTGGGTCACTATTGGAGCTCTGGTGCTCTGCAGCAGACATACTATTGGTTTCAACGAAGGGAGTGGTTACTTACATCATAGTACGCCGCCGGAAACTTAAACGAAGAAGAAGAAGAAGAGTCAGCTGCGTTTGAATATTTCGCGCGTGCAGCTTTTGACTATTATGCTTAGTTATGCCAGCCAAGGTCGGTCATTATCAGTCGGTCAGTCACCAAGAAACGTTGACGAAAGGCGGGACAAATGGCCGGAGCCTTGTCATGATGCAGTCGGGATATAGCCATGGCCCATGATGATGTCGGCTAGTAGCTAGCTTAGCTAAAGGCTATCTAGCGTTAGCTAACCTGCAGCCAAGATGAAGAGGATGGTCGATTGGCAGATGAACTTCGTCAACTCCACGCGGTTGTCTCCATCCTCTTGGACGTTTGGTGAGTTTTTAACCTATTCTATTAACTCTATTCTATTCCCGCCGTGGACATCGCTCTCTCTCTCTCTTTCTCTCACTCTCTGGAGCTAAACTGGCCGACTAGCTATTGTAGTACTACTAGTAGCTAACGGTGTGTGCCTGGTGTCAGCACCTGGCTGTATGTAGCCGCATAGCTTGCTTCTGCGTTAGCTAATGGTTAGCGATAGCCTGGTTGAGCTAACTGTTAGCCAGTTAGCTGTTTAGCTTCGACGTTAACTGCCGGCTGCGCTCGGCTGGGAACGTTCGTTTGATGCTATCAGTTAGCCTTGAGTTAGCTGTTAGCTTGTGCTACGACCATTGACATTAGCCGTGAGAATAGCAGGGGGTTCTGGCACTCTGACTACGACATCATCTTTGACAGAAGATGTAGTCGGGCCTGCACCATGACAAGGCTCTGGCAGCAGCTTATTTTTGTCCCGACAGCGAGAGGCCTTTCATCAACGTGGAGACCTGTGTTGCGGCCTTTCGCCCTGCGTTCCTTGGTGCAGGTAAGATTAATGAAAATGTCATGACATTACCCCACTCTTCCTTCCTTCCCCTCCCGAATGTTTTGTTAATAACGATGTTTTTTTCCAGGCAAAACATATGCTACTTCACAACATTTGGAGATACGACATGTGCTGTGTGTGAATGTCTTGGTCGTTTGTGTAGCTTGGGTAGCGTTGGGCCGTTGGCCAAAGCTGTGTGTGGCCTGGTGTCACAGTACCTGGCTAGCCTATTTAGCTGATGTCGGCCATTGGCTCTTTGCTGCTTTGGTTTCTCTGGTATAGACCCTCTTCTCTTTGGATTTAAGTGTTGATCTTTGTCCTTTTGGATCTCTCATACATGCTCTCTCTCTAACACACACACACATGCTCTCTCTCTCTCTCTCTCTCTCTCTCTCTCTCTCTCTCTCTCTCTCTCATACATGCTCTCTCTCTAACACACATGCTCTCTCTCTCTCTCTCTCTCTTTCTAACACACACAGTCTGCCTATGGCGGCCTTTCTCGATGGCTAGGCTGTGCTCGCTGAGTCTGTATAGTCAAGGATCTTCAGTCACAGTGCTCAGGTATTCTGCCACTGTGTACTTTCTGTTTAGGGCCAACTAGCATTTCAATTTCTTTCCAATGTGTCTCTCTCTCTCTCTCTCTCTTGGATTTAAGTGTTGATCTTTGTCCTTTTGGATCTCTCATACATGCTCTCTCTCTAACACACACACATGACAAACACACATGTTCTCTCTCTCTCTCTCTCTCTCTCTCTCTCTCTTTCTAACACACACAGTCTGCCTATGGCGGCCTTTCTCGATGGCTAGGCTGTGCTCGCTGAGTCTGTACATAGTCAAGGATCTTCAGTCACAGTGCTCAGGTATTCTGCCACTGTGTACTCTCTGTTTAGGGCCAAATAGCATTTCAATTTCTTTCCAATGTGTCTCTCTCTCTCTCTCTCTCTCTCTGTACACTGTATATTGACTGTAGAACGGGAGCTCTCTCTCGCTCTCTCTTTTGCTATATGTTGACTGTATCATGCCCCGCCTCGGGCAGCGCTATTATTTAAGAATATGTTGACTGTATGAAAAAAAAAAAAAAAAAAAAATATATATATATATATATATTTTTTTTTTTAACCCTTTGGGGGGGGGGGGGGGGGGGGGGGGGGGGGGCTCGCGTTAAATCTCGCACAGGGCCTCGCATTTCTCCCAGGCGGCCCTGCTAGGCAGTGAGGCAGTAGACAAGCATGGGTTGAGAATAGGCATCAGAGTTCAGAGTTTATACAGTATGGGTTGAGTATAGGCATCAGAGTTCAGAGTTTATACAGTATGGGTTGAGTATAGGCATCAGAGTTCAGAGTTTATACAGTATGGGTTGAGTATAGGCATCAGAGTTCAGAGTTTATACAGTATGGGTTGAGTATAGGCATCAGAGTTCAGAGTTTATACAGTATGGGTTGAGTATAGGCATCAGAGTTCAGAGTTTATACAGTATGGGTTGAGTATAGGCATCAGAGTTCAGAGTTTATACAGTATGGGTTGAGTATAGGCATCAGAGTTCAGAGTTTATACAGTATGGGTTGAGTATAGGCATCAGAGTTCAGAGTTTATACAGTATGGGTTGAGTATAGGCATCAGAGTTCAGAGTTTATACAGTATGGGTTGAGTATAGGCATCAGAGTTCAGAGTTTATACAGTATGGGTTGAGTATAGGCATCAGAGTTCAGAGTTTATACAGTATGGGTTGAGTATAGGCATCAGAGTTCAGAGTTTATACAGTATGGGTTGAGTGTAGGCATCAGAGTTCAGAGTTTATACAGTATGGAGAGTGTGTGTGTGTGTGTGAGATAGAGAGAAAGAGAGAGAGAGAGAAAGATGTGAGGTAAATTTCATGTGATTTTGGTACGCACTTCTTTCTCTGGGTATAACCAGAATATATTGTCATAGAATTATATTGGAGGGTGGGATCAGAGCACCATGGGGTCCGAGCACCTCCCCAGCATGGGATGTTGTTGATATTTGGATGTTTCAAGCATCAATGATAGAAGTCTTTTGTAATTTGACCAATAAAACATGTCAACACGACTAAGAGTCAAGTGCTTCCTCTCCCAAGAGGATCTTCGGTTGCTCTTCTCAACACAGGAAAAACAAACAAAGGCAGTTGATTTCCCTGCCTGTTGAGGTGCACCGCTATCCCTGGCGGCGCATTGTGCAAGTCCTTTGGCTCACACGGAGCGGCGGGGATACTGTCAGCGTTTGATGGGTCTTGGCGAACCACGCATCAAAGCACGAGCCTGACCCTGTCTTCCGCTGCAAGGCCCTCAGCCAGGGGGAGGCGGATGATCGATGCTTTGTCGTCCGGATGATGCTGTGTCGCCGCAGGAGCATCCAGCTGGCCTCGCTCCCACGGACGCCACCCTGTCACCGGCACATCGCTAAGCCGCTGCCACTGGTAGCACTGCAAGGTGAGAAAAATGTTCCCTTTTTTTTGGAACACCTGGGTTATGGATTCACACTGTCTGGTGTTCACCGCTGATTATTTATCCAATCACTGGCAGTTGTGGAGGTGATGATGAATGAGTCGGGCTGGAGGATGAAAAAGCTGCCATCTGTAGACGCGGCTGTGTTTACTTGGTCATTGAATGATGTGCCCTGTGAGAGAGCTGGGAATCAAACAACAAACCTTGAAGGCGATTCCTTTAAAAAAAATAAAAATTTACATCCAGGGGAACACTGGCTGAGTTGAGACGAAATGTTAGCTGAAAGAAAACAGTGAGGGGAAAGCTTTGTGACCACATGGCTTCCTGCTCAGTGAGGAGAACCCGGGGCAACACACAGTCCAGTGCACATGACAAAGTCACAAGGATCATAAAAAAAGAAAAGAAAGTTCAAAAGCTACAGCGTGAGAAATGTACCATGCCATATTGAATGATGATGAGGGCAACGAGAGAGGAACAAATACACAGGGAGGCGCAACCCCCCCCCAAAGGCTTTGGCCAAAGCACAGCGTTAAAACAACACACCAGACTCAAGGTAAAATGCTGTCATGGCAGGTTACCTAAAACCACAACAATGAAAGCCTTTTCACTGCAGTTCAGACAGCAGGTCAGGTTAAGAGGGACCAGGGTACAAGTGCGTGACAATGCAACATCCATGGTCCAATAGAGGCATAGAATGTTTCTGTACTTCTCCGTCTTCCAACATGGCTGCCTGTAACATAGCAACCATTGTTTTGTTGTGCAAAACGACGGTTGCTATGTGTTGATATATGAAAGGGAAAAAAACTATTAAGGTGTCTTATTACTGGATCTGGTAAACAAGTCACGGTAAAACAGTAATATCATGTATTTCCAGTGGTTTACTCTACCACTGCACAGAAATTAGGCATTTTCTTTTGAACATGGTTACCAGTGGTTACCAGCTAACACTAGACTAACAGAGGAACATGAAGAAGAGCAAGAGAGAGAAGGGGAAAGAGAGATAGCAAGAGAGAGAAGGGAAATAACACTAAGGGACAGAAATACAAGGAACACACATACAGGGACGGGAGAGGTAGAGCAGGGGAGAACCGCAGATGGACCGGTGGGACGTTACAGTACCCCCCCCCCCCCCCTTCAAGGGACGGATCCCAGACATTTCAATCGACCGGCCGGGGATGAGCAGGGTGGGATCCAACAAACGGAGACTGTCAAGTCAAGTCAAGTCAAGAGTTTTATTTGTCACGGCATACGGATATACAATGAAATGCGGGTGGTCTTGCCCGCAACGATGTGCAATTGGTACAACATATAATAGAATCCAATACAAAAAAATGTGTGCAATAAAATTGTGCAATAACAGGTAGCAGGTAACAATAAATTTGTGCAATAACGGGTAACAGTTAACAGTTAACAGTAGTAGTAATAGTAGTGCAATACACTGTTACTGTTGCTAATACTAATTTAAAGTGGCCTTTCCTTTTGGCAATAAGTGAGGGTGCGTGCGGCCTGAGTGTGTGCCCGCTCATGCTAAAGTGTTACAGTGGTACTCAATGTTCATTGTTCAGGACTCTGATGGCCTGGGGGAAGAAGCTGAGCCTAAGCCGCTCTGTCCTAGTAGCTGGGGTTCGCAGGCGTCTGCCTGACCTCAGCAGCTGGAACAGGCTGTTATTGGGGTGGTGAGGGTCTTTCATTATCCTGCAGGCTCTGGATTTGCACCTCTTGTTGTATAGCACCTGCAGGGGAGGTAGTGCAATACCCGTGGTACGCTCGGCTGAGCGCACCACTCTCTGTAGGGCCTTCTTGTCTTGTGCCGTGCTGTTTCCATACCAGGCAGTGATGTTTCCGGTCAAGATGCTCTCTACAGCTCCTGAGTAGAAGGACTGGAGTATCTTCCCCGATACTCTGAACTTCCTTAACTGTCTCAGGTGGTAGAGGCGCTGTTTCGCCTTCTTTACTACTGTGTCTATGTGTGTTGACCATGTCAGATCCTCTGAGATGTGGACCCCCAGGTACTTAAAGCTGCTCACCCTGTCCACGGTAGCCCCGTTAATCATCAGTGGTGTGTGTGTCTCCTGCTGTCCTCTCCTATAATCCACGATCAGCTCCTTGGTTTTACCAATGTTCAGGAGCAGGCTGTTGTCCTGGCACCAGCGTTCCAGTACCTCAACCTCCTCCCGGTAGGCCTTCTCGTCGTTGTCCGAGATCAGCCCCACCACCACCGTGTCGTCTGCGAACTTCACTATGGAGTTGGAGCTGAACTTGGCCACACAGTCGTGTGTGTAGAGTGAGTACAGCAGGGGGCTTAGAACACAGCCCTGGGGGGACCCGATGCTCAGGGTGATGGTGTTGGAGGTCTGACCCCCCACCCTGACCCTGACCCAGCTCGATCAGCTTGTCCACCAGTCTGGTGGGGACTATGGTGTTGAACGCTGAGCTGTAGTCAATGAACAACAGTCTCACATAGCCCCCCTTCTGACGGTTAAGGTGGGAGAGGGTGCTGTGCAGTACCTGGGAGACCGCGTCGTCAGTGGACCTGTTTGTCCTGTATGCAAATTGCATAGGGTCCATATCACTGGGGAGGGAGGCACAAATGTGGTCCTTGACCAGCCTCTCAAAACATTTCATGACCACAGAGGTGAGTGCCACCGGTCTGTAGTCATTTGGACATGTTGGGGAGGGTTTCTTCGGTACAGGGATGATGGTAGACATCTTGAAGCAGGCAGGGACCACCGACTCCGCCAGGGATTGATTAAATATGGCGGTGAACACAGGGGCTAGCTGGTTGGCACAGGACTTAAGTATGCGTCCTGTTATTCCATCTGGGCCAGCAGCCTTCCTGGTGTTCACCTGCATAAATGCTCTTCTCACACTGTGTACCGTCAATGAGAGAGCGTCCCCGCCCCCCCGCGGATGACCCCCCCCCCTCCACAGCAGCCGGCGCACCAGTGACGTCGCTAGCCGTTAGGCTAGCAGTGCCACTGTTTGCACCAAACCGCGCATAGAAGATGTTGAGCTGGTCCGCAAGGGAGGCGCCGTCGCTCCCCATTGAGGGGGCGCTGACTTTGTAGTCAGTTATAGCCCTCAGTCCTTGCCATAATCCTCTTGTGTCATTCTGTGCCATTTGTGCCTCCATCTTGTCGGCATACGTCCTCTTAGCAAGTTTGACAGCCTTGCGCAGAGTGTAGACTGTTGTCTTGTACTCTTCCATGTTTCCTGACTCTCTGCCCCGGTTATAAGCAGTGGTGCGAGAGTTCAGGGCTGCTCTGATAGTACTGTCCACCCATGGTTTCTGGTTTGGGAACACCCTTGCCTTTTTTGTGGGGACGATACTATCAGCCAGTGTTGTTATGAATGACACCACAGCGTCTGTGAAATCGCTGACGTCACTGTTACTCCTCCTGAACATTCCCCAGTCGGCGTCATCTAGTGCGTCCTGAAACGTGTCCTCTGATTGGTCGTCCCATTTTTTTACCTCACGTGACACGACGGCGTCACGTGATCTCTGTTTATATGCTGGGACAAGAAGGATGGCGGCATGATCCGACGTGTTTGTTGCTCCCGCTAATGGTGGAGCCGGTACAGCCTTGTATCCGGCTCTGCACGGGGTGTAATAGTGGTCGAGTGTATTTCCTCCCCTTGTGGAGCAGACGATGTGCTGGAAGAAAGACGGCATGACTTTCTTCATATTCGCCTGATTGAAGTCCCCGGCTACGATCATGGCTGCGTCCGGATGTTTGATCTGGTGCGCGTTCAGATGGTCGTGTAGTTCCGCTAGCGCTCTGCCGACGTTCGCCTGGGGGTGGATGATCACTGCAGTGAATTCGCGCGGAAGATGAAACGGGCGACATTGGATCGTGAGGTGTTCCATGTCGGGAGAGCATGAGCGGGAGAGTATCTTCACTTCCCCGGGGCTAGTCCAGCCGTTGTTGGTCATAAGGCATAGCCCCCCGCCGATGCTCTTCCCGGAGGCTTCTGTACGGTCCGCTCTGAAGATGGTGAAGGAGTTGGTGGGAGAGATGCTGTGATCAGGAGTCACTGGTTTCAGCCAGGTCTCCGTGAAACACAGGATATTGCATTCCCTCATCTCTCGCTGGAATCGGACCCGCGCTCGTAAATCATCCATCTTACTCTCTAGCGAACGAGCATTTGCCAGGAAGATAGATGGAATAGCCGGACGGTAAGCAGATTTCCTTAATCTTAATCTGATCCCGCTCCTTTTCCCTCTGTGTTTCTTCTTTGTCCTGCGGCCGTCTCCCGTGTTGTCTTTGTCCCGCCTGATCTCCGTTGGCCATTCTTGGCATGATAAAGTGTCTCTAAACTCCTCTTTGAGTCCGGAGTTTAGGTCAATAAGTGACTGGCGGTCGTACGACGTCCCCGCCAGTGATGCTTCGATAAAAAAAGTAGTAAAAACAAACATAATAACTAAAAATGTGCACATTCGTTGCTGAGCAAAACCCATGGCGACTGACTCAGGGTCGCGCCAAGCAAGACTGGGGCAACAGATCAGGGAGATGGGGACTGGAGGAGAAAAACTGGGGAAAGGGCACAGGGAGAAGGGGACTAGAGACAGAATGCTGGGGAAGGGGACCTAAAACAGAAGGTTGGGGGAAAAGGACTCAAAACAGAATACTTGGGAAAGGGACCTGGAAGAAGGGGCCTGGAGAAGGGAGGCTGGGGAAAAAGACCAGGGGGGAGGGGACTAGAGAAGGGAAGCAGAGGAAAGGGACCAGGGAGATAGGGACTGGAGAAGGAAGGCTGGGAAAAGTTTCAGCTTCAGTTTAAACTTTATTTGAACAGGGACAGCACACATTAATGAACATAAAGTAAATGTGTGAGACAGTGTTAGCCAAAGCAAATGTTCAACTGTTGTCCCTGGGCCTGGTGTTAAAAAGCTGCTAAAAAGAAAGCATAACATATATAGCATACAGGTAATTAAGAACAGGTTAAAAACAGGTAAAAACATTTACATCAGACATTTACAGACAATGTACAAACAAACAATAATTCTACATATTAGGTACAGGCAAGCATATGGGGTTACAGCAGGGCTGTTGTGTTCGCATGTGTAGTTATTTCTTAACCATGTTTTGAAAGTGTGATTGAATGATCTGTGTGTTTCTATATTGTGGATGTAACTTGGAATGGAGTTCCAGGTCTTGGCAGCTCTCACGGAGAGGGCTGATTGGCTAAATGTACTTGTCCTTAAGGAACAGCCAAGTCACCGGGTACAACAGTTCTGGTGAACCTGCTGCTGGGGGTGAAACATTGGAAAGTGGGGGTGGGGCTAGACCATGGAGGATTTTGAAGACCAGACTGGCATCGGTTAGTTTGATTATGTTGTCCCAGCTCAAGAGGGCATGCTTGTCCAGGATATTGCAGGAACCCGGAAGGGGACTGGAGACGGAAGGCTGGGGAAAATGACCAGGGAGAGGGGAACTGGAGAAAGAAGACAGGGAGACAGGAAGGCAAGAAGGCAGAGGAAAGAGAGATACACACTCTCCCTCTTTACCACATCCAAAATGGCTGCTTGCTTTACAAGCTTAGCTGGTCTAGTTGTTTTAATACTTTTTCTACATGTTCAAGTCTTATATTTTTTAATCCTTGGTGCTACTTGAAGTCTTGTAGGAGTCAAATTAACAGATAATTCCATAGTTGTGGATGGAGTAAACCTTTTGTGATATTTCATATTTGGTGGATTCACACTAGCCTACTACCATTGCTGTGCTGAATCCAGACCAAGGCACTGGCTGCAAGGCCAGGCCACTGCTGCAGCCCATCTAACAGCCAGGCCAGGCCACTGCTGCAGCCCATCTAACAGCCAGGCCAGGCCACTGCTGCAGCCCATCTAACAGCCAGGCCAGGCCACTGCTGCAGCCCATCTAACAGCCAGGCCAGGCCACTGCTGCAGCCCATCTAACAGCCAGGCCAGGCCACTGCTGCAGCCCATCTAACAGCCAGGCCAGGCCACTGCTGCAGCCCATCTAACAGCCAGGCCAGGCCACTGCTGCAGCCCATCTAACAGCCAGGCCAGGCCACTGCTGCAGCCCATCTAACAGCCAGGCCACTGCTGCAGCCCATCTAACAGCCAGGCCAGGCCACTGCTGCAGCCCATCTAACAGCCAGGCCAGGCCACTGCTGCAGCCCATCTAACAGCCAGGCCACTGCTGCAGCCCATCTAACAGCCAGGCCACAGCTGCAGCCCATTTAACAGCCAGGCCAGGCCACTGCTGCAGCCCATCTAACAGCCAGGCCAGGTCACTGCTGCAGCCCATCTAACAGCCAGGCCACTGCTGCAGCCCATCTAACAGCCAGGCCAGGCCACTGCTGCAGCCCATCTAACAGCCAGGCCAGGCCACTGCTGCAGCCCATCTAACAGCCAGGCCAGGTCACTGCTGCAGCCCATCTAACAGCCAGGCCAGGCCACTGCTGCAGCCCATCTAACAGCCAGGCCAGGCCACTGCTGCAGCCCATCTAACAGCCAGGCCACTGCTGCAGCCCATCTAACAGCCAGGCCAGGCCACTGCTGCAGCCCATCTAACAGCCAGGCCAGGCCACTGCTGCAGCCCATCTAACAGCCAGGCCAGGCCACTGCTGCAGCCCATCTAACAGCCAGGCCAGGCCACTGCTGCAGCCCATCTAACAGCCAGGCCAGGCCACTGCTGCAGCCCATCTAACAGCCAGGCCAGGCCACTGCTGCAGCAATCTAACAGCCAGGCCAGGCCACTGCTGCAGCCCATCTAACAGCCAGGCCAGGCCACTGCTGCAACCAATTTCCACCCAGGCCAGCCCAGGCCCTGCAACATCCATCAACCATCTTGGCCAGGCCCTACAACATCCAGCCACCATCCAGGCCCAGGCTACATCAGCAGCTAGCCACCAGAACTCAGGAAGAGGAATGAGCAGCAGGAAATCGCGTGGCTGACTTGGAACAATATTCTAGAATGAACGATGTGATAGTGACTGGAATGAAAATAACGCCGAGATCTTATGCCAAAGCGGTGGAAAGTGAACATCAACAGGACAAAGACGAGCATACCAATTCCTGTAAAAGGTGAAAGAGGCCAGGTAATTAATCAGGTTGTGATCATTAGGTTTTCCAACAGGAAAAATAAAGTTAACCTACTCAAACAGGGCAAAAACCTCAGGGGATCTGATACTTACTTAAGCATCTTACAAAAAGGAATGCTGATATAGCAAAGAAAGCGAGATTCGTAAAGAAAAAAGGAAAAATACAGTCCACATGGACACACAATTGCAGGGTGTTTATCACATTGAATGGTAGTCCTGAGAAAGCAAGAATTGTATGTATCAGGAGTGGGAGGGGAAACAAAGAACAACTACAAGAACAACTTGTGTGACTTACTTGGGAGATAAGACACCTATAATTATCATTCCTCAGAATCAATGTCATTGATGTGCCATTTTGATGTCCTTAATGCACTGCAATGCTTTGACTATTCATTCAGCTTACACCATACAAGTCGGGGCTATCTTCCTCCAAAAATATATTGTGCAGTAGAATTGAAACTGTTGGCATCCATTTAGTGAACAATGTAAGGAATGTGAGCTAATATTATCTACAGTATGTCCTTAAGCTTGTACAGAGTGCGTGTGTGTGTGTATGTGTATACAGTATGTGTGCACATGTGTGTGTGTGTGTGCGTGCACGTGTGTGCATGCGTTTTTGTGTACTTTTGTATGTGTGTGTGTGTGTGTTTGTGTAAAAAGTACCCAGAAATTATACTTAAGTGAAAGTATGGGTACCGTCTCAAAATATGACTCAAGTAAAAGTCAAAGTATCTTTTCTAAAAACACACTTGAGTAAAAGTAAAAAAGTACTTATTTTAAATGTACTTAAGTACTAAAAAGTAAAAGTATTTTTTTTTAAAGGGATAGACCAGGGGTCTAACTCATTCCATCGTGGGCCAAGTTTACATTTTAACTATACATTGCACCAGGTGAGTTAGTTGAAGAGGTGAGCCAATTAGTGAAATCATCAGCTGGTGTTTAGACAATGCTGAAATGAAAGAACAGAGGACACTTTTTTTTGCATACAAATTATTTAATGCACTTCTCCATTGAAGGTAAACTAACATGGACGGCATTCACATCACAGCCTGAATAATATCACAATATTAACCACAGCATACTGGATTATCCTGAATAATATCACAATATTAAAGACAGAATACTGGAGTACCCTGAATAATATCACAATATTAACCACAGCATAAAGCGGATCTGACTGTCTATTCTTCTGATAGCAGGTGTTTAATCAAAGATCCCCGCTTTCTAGTGTTGCACAAGGACCAATCAGCATGGGTATGGGCGGGTTCATTTTCCATTGATGGGGATTTGATTGGCTGTTTACCTGCAGTCGCAGGATTAATAACGTTAACGTTTGTTCGGCCAGATAAACAATTAAAATATACTAATTAAAATGGTTGGACCTGTGAGATTTGTACTTTGTACTTTGTAGGTCTGCATTTTAAATGTAAGGAGTAAAAAGTATGTTTTTTTTCTCTGAACTGTAATGGAGTAAAAGTACAAAGTATACAAACCTAATAATACTTGAGTAAAGTACAAATCCCCCAAAACAGTACTTAAGTATTGTAATGAAGTACAATTACTCAAGTACTTTACACCCCTGTGTGTGTGTATGTGAGCATGTGGGTTGCTTGCATATGTAGATGTGAGTGCTTACATATTTGTGTGTGTGTGTGTACCCACGCGCGCTTGAGTACATGTGTGTGCGTATACAGTGCCATATATATATCTGCATATCCCCCTACCTTGCAGCACACAGATCCATATCTCTGAGGACCCTGATAGTATGCGGTGATGGCTTATGAATATCTGTCTAAACGTATGTGCTACTCAGAGTCTGTGGCAGCACTGGGGGGTGGCTCACAAAGGTGAGGAGGACAGGAAGGGTTGCGCTCATTAACCATTCTACCCCCTGCTCCTATCATTTATTTATCAGTGCCGAGCCTCAATTACAGACGTGGTCTGGGGAGCAGGGAGCGGGCCCCGGTGACCCCGGCTTGGGCTGACTAATGAACGGCGGAGAGAGAGAGACCCCCCTCATGTTTATTTCCAGGCGTGACCCAGAGCAGCGGCCCCCAGGAGGAATGGACAGGCAAAGACTGCTGAATGACAATCAGCACTTTGTAGTTTAAATGCACCTGGGCCTCTTCCCTCCTTCCTCCTGCATGCCCACGGAGGGAATGGAACGGAGGGAGGGACGAGGCGACGGGGGAAGAGGGAGACATGTCACCTAGCTGGTGGAAGGATGAAGGCGACTCGAGCTCCCCGTCCCCTGAAGGGGGAAGTGGGCAGACAGATGGCCCGTGAATCAAGTTTTCTCTCCTCCTCCTATTCTTCGCCTTGCTGGAAGACAGCGTTTCGGTCGTACTGTAATGCGATGCCTCATTGTCTTGCAGGCCGGTTCGTTTTGACATTGGCCCATTCATTTTCAGGAACTGTCGCCTGACATTAGACATCTCACTCTGCATCCAATGTGTCTTTTCCCATCTATCGATGTAATGGGAAGTGACAAAAATGAGCATTTTCCCCATTCAGAACGGTTTATGTTAAAGGAACACGCCAACGTTATGGGAAGTGCGCTTACCGTCTTCTCCAGAGTCATACAAGAGCCAATTTCCCCTCTGTGAGTTCAGTAAGAAGATATCCGGCTACAAGCTAGCTTAGCACAAATGAATGGAAGCGGATACGGACCAGCTTTAAACTCCGGGAAAGGTGTTTTTTGGCCAACAGCTAGGCTAGCTGGTCTGTATCCGTTTCCATTCATTTGTGCTAGCTTGGCTAGCTTGCAGCTGGATAGCTTTCTACTGAACACACAGAGAGGACATTGGTATCTATCTTCTTGTCTTGAGCGCATTTGGTAAACGGTAAAGGGACTGCATTTATATGGCACTTTTATCCAAAGCGCTTTACAATTTCTTCCTCACATTCACCCATTCACTCACACATTCACACACTGACGGCGGAGGCAACCATGCAAGGTGCCAAGCTGCTCATCGGACACTAAAGGACACTTCGACACCAGGGGCGAAAAATCTGGATCAACTTTGGAGGGGACAATTACATGACATTTTCTCAAGAGCAATTTCTGAGGGGAACACCAAAAGTAGTGCTGTAACACATACGTTGTAATATGTTAACCTCTTTCAAATGTAGCCAAGAGTAAAGACCCTAACCCTGTCAAAACAGCAGTCAACGTGTATATTTTCAGCACTACATTTGTCTACCAATGGTTTTAAGTGTTATTAGTAACATATGAGTTATAGAAATCTAGTGGGAAAAAGGTGAATATTGAAGCTAGGAAATGCGCACCGCCATTTTGTTTCCAGTCCTATGAGGAGAGGAGACCCAGGACTTTCGATGGGCTTTCGAATTTCTAAAAACTACACTACCCAGCTCATGCCAGCACTTGTCAATCATCTGACTTCTGGATTTACTTTCTCTTATTTTTTGGGATTATGTCCCACAAACCTTTAGAAGTTATATTATATAATTTTATGTTGTTGTCTTTTTACAGTGTAGTGTTATAGATGCACATTATTATAACTTCTAAATTGGACTGTATCTTTCCAGCGAGCACCTGGATATATCACCAATTGATATAATTAAACTGGACTTTGAAGAAGTCTTTTATTCATTGCACACATTGACAATGTCGTCATGCAGTGACACACACATGCGATGAGTGGCACACACAGATACACTGTACACATGCAATTATAATATAAAAATGTTTGGGTCGCCGATGAAATGTTCCTCTCTGTGTTTGACCCATCCCGTCGTCCTTCCCTCCAAGGGCATCCGGGAGCAGACACGGGCTGCGGTGTGGGGCCACGCCCAGGGACCAATCCAAGTGCTCCTGTCCGTCTTCGTCAGGGACTCGACAGCGTTAGCGATCTGTTCTGCATGTTTTTCCATTGGGTTTATCTTATCGGGAGGGGAAACCCAGGAGATACCCCACTTGGGTAACTGGCAACATGGCAACCTGGTCCCCAAGCGGGAATCGAACACAGGACCTTCTAGCTGTGAGGCGACAGTGTTAACCACTACACCACCGTGCTGCTTAATACAATAGTGATTCCACCTATAGGCTACCCAGTTCATGAATGCCTTTACATTTGCTGTTCTTGGCTGCTCTAAACACTGGTGTCTGGTAGGACAGTCCTGCTCTAAACACTGGTGTCTGGTAGTTCAGTCCTGCTCTAAACACTGGTGTCTGGTAGTTCAGTCCTGCTCTAAACACTGGTATCTGGTAGGACAGTCCTGCTCTAAACACTGGTGTCTGGTAGGACAGTCCTGCTCTAAACACTGGTGTCTGGTAGGACAGTCCTGCTCTAAACACTGGTGTCTGGTAGGACAGTCCTGCTCTAAACACTGGTGTCTGGTAGGACAGTCCTGCTCTAACCTCTTAACAGGCGCCTCCAAAATTGGCCATTTTAGTTTTCGTTTTTGAGGACTGCATACTTTCTTTGCAAACCAAAACAACATACTTTATACTTATAGCACATGCATGAGCCTGGGCTCCTTTGAACGATGACATTCTGAAGTTTCTGATTCCAGAAGGAAAATTCACTTTTAGTGCTAACGTAATAGAGTAACATAGGTCTGAACTTGAGTTGTAGAAAAACGTATTACTCAAGTTTTTCTGTAGTAGTTAGTAGTATTTCCCAGAAGGTGGTATGGCTTAAAAAATACTCCCATCCCGAGATCCATAGCCTGAAGCCTTATGTAGTACATGTCAAAATTTCATAAAGATCCATTCAGAAATGAGTGATTAGGAGTGATTTTGGTAAACTGTGTACTCAGTTTTCTCATAGAAAATTCATTCGGTTGTTTTTCTCTTCCTGTTTTCGTGTTTTAGTTTTAGGTTTTTTTTATTTATTTTGTATCCCCAAGTGGGGTATCATTGGAAAGCCACACTCATTGGCTACAACCCTCCACAATCATTTTCGAGATCGGATCTAGATTGACGGAACTACTGCAGCCTGAGTCGGAGTGGTATTTAGCGCTATCGACAGGCAACAAATAAGCCTTCAATTCGATATATATATTGTATTACAAAATATGCACACCCGAGCCACTAGGGGTCACCACAAAAGTGCCGGTTGCAAAAAGTCCGAAAAACTTCCCATATGTGGGACGTTGCAGCTTAAGAGGTTCTAAACACTGGTGTCTGGTAGGACAGTCCTGCTCTAAACACTGGTGTCTGGTAGGACAGTCCTGCTCTAAACACTGGTGTCTGGTACGACAGTCCTGCTCTAAACACTGGTGTCTGGTAGGACAGTCCTGCTCTAAACATTGGTGTCTGGTGAGACACTCCCAGGAAGATCATCCGCCACACAGAAAGTGATGTGTGTGACGTCACCAACAACAACAGCAGTTGTCGGCGCAGCCAGTTGGTGGCATCGATCGGAAAGTAGGTGGTTACCTACTAATGCCATCAGCTAACACTGACAGCTGCTACTCATGCGAGCAGGATATCATCCCTACATTGCTTCTGTTATTATTATAGCGGTGAAAACCAATTGACTGTTTGTTAATTGTATTTATGTTGATGGCTGTGAGTGCTGCTCAGGAAGCACTATTTATTTTATTTTAATTGTTTTATTTTAATACTTTATACTAATAAGTATCTTGTACAATGTCATCCTTAACTGAGGATGAGATTGTTAATGTTGATGTTGATAATGATGTAATTGATGATGTAATTGATGTTGAATATTGTTGTATTGTTTTAAGTGCCAGACCCTAGGAAGAATAACTTTTGTCAAGTGCAAAAGCTAATGGGGATCCTAAATAAACATAAACATATTTTTTTTGTATTTTTTTTTTCTTTTTTTAAACAAACACATAAACAAACATGACAACACACGATAAGATATACAAGCATTAGTTGTCAGAGCACATCCAATGAAATCACATTTTAGTTAATTGTCTTATATAAGATATACCCCTAATACCTGTTATCTAAAAACCTACACACATATGCTCCAGCTCGAACCCCCCCCTCCCGGACCCCACCTTGGGTAGTACCTCCATTATCCCTCGCACCTAACCAGACACTACCATTATACGCTAGCTTTTATTCTCTCCACCACTTCTAACCACATTGACATTTTGGATTCATTGAGACCCAGAATTCTTGCTGTAGATATTTCTTGATAAATCACATCGAGATATGTAAGAAACCAAACTTTCCGGCACATTTTTTCCGGTTGAGACCAGCGTGATGCGATCAGCTTTTTAGCTACTGTGATACCCGATAAAACCAATCTCTTTAGCTGTGGATTTACTGCAAACTCAAAAACATCATTCAATAGTAATACCGAGGGGTGTACAGGTATATTCCAAGATACGAGTTTTGATAATTGTTGGGTCACATCTTTCCAGAATGTCTTAACTGGTGGGCAGTCCCAATACATGTGCATAAATGTCCCTTCGTCCCCATTTGTACATTGGGAGCATTTGGAGTCTTGTTTAAGACCCATTCTGCTCAGTCTTATAGGAGTCAAGTATGTCCTGTGAATATAGTTAAGATTGATTTGTTGATGGTCCGGGTTCCTTGATGTAAGTCGGACATTTGCCCAGGCTCCTTGCTAATCAAAGTCATTTTCCAGGTCTGGTATATCCCTCCTCCAGGCAGAGTCTAGTTGGAGGGTTTCATACGAGGACGTTAGTAATTGATGATAAAAATTTGAAACAAAACCTCTCGATGTCTCTCTTTCATAGAAGAATTTGTGGTATCTGTGGTGTTCAATTGGTATGTCTAATGGAACACCGTGAGACTTCAAACATAGCTGTAACTGTATGTAAAAAAGCCATGTGGACTTGGTGAGATTACATTTTTTGCGTATTTCTCCATAACTACAAAAACCCTGTTTGTTAAAAACATCACCTAATGAGTGTATGCCTTGCTCTTCCCATATAGGGAATCTTATAGGTCGTTTTTCAATTAAGAGTGCATTGTTATTGAATAAGGGAGTATGATTGTGCCATTTATGTGGGTTAGGATTTTTTTTTGTGTTTCCCGCCATATCCGGATCGCATGAGTAATTATGGGGCCAAATTTCCGTTCACAGTGCTTGATTGGTAGTTTAGTGTATGCTATGTCCTTCAGTCTATGTGGGGCTACTATGTTTTCTTCTAATTTTCTCCAGGATACTAATGCTTGGGGGTCAAACCATGTTGTCAATGGTCTTAATGTGTACGCCTTAAAATATTGGAAAAAATCTGGAAATGCCATGCCACCATCTGCTTTATTTGTCTGTGCGGTGGATCTTTTTATACGTGGTGATTTGTTATTCCAAATAAATTTGTATGTGGAGGAGTGTAATCTTTTCCAGTAACCCTCTGGAGGGGGTAACGGTAGCATTGAACTGAAGAAGTTGATTCTAGGTAGTACATCCATCTTAACTATTGATATCCGTGCTTGTACTGTGTTTTTAAGTTTTGCCCACCTATCAAGGTCGTCTTTGATTTTGTTTTGGATTTTTGTGTAATTGTGCTTCACCGTTTGTCTTATGGTGGGGAATATTTCCACTCCCAAGCATCTAAAATGTTTTACCATAGGTATCTCTCCTGGGAGGGTTATATCTTTTTTTGCAGGGGTGTTAAGTGGAAGGAAAGCCGACTTCGGCCAATTTATCTTAAATCCCGATAAATCACCAAAGTTCTCAATCAACTTGAGCAGATGAGGCAATGTGGTGTTGGGGTTTTGCATGAACAATATTACGTCGTCCGCATATAAACTAATTTTATGTTGTGTGCCCTTGATTACGATTGGTTCTATGGATTTGGATTGTCTTATATATTGTGCTAAAGGCTCTAATGATAGATTGAATAGTCCGGGACTAAGAGGGCAACCCTGTCTGGCTGAGCGTGATACCGGAAAGATTTTGGAGATGATTGTACCTGTTGTAATCATGGCCGATGGGTCTTTGTATAATACTTTAATCATATCAATGAATCCTTTTCCTAACCCCATCCTTTCTAATACTGCCCATAGATACGACCATTCCAGCCTGTCAAAGGCTTTCATAGCATCCAGGGACAGCATCGCCTTAGGTATGGTGTCATCCTTGTCGGCATCTAGTATGTGCAGTATTCGTCTTATGTTATCAGTGATCAGGCGGCCTCTTATGAAGCCAGTTTGGTCCGGGTGAACTAAAGACGTCATATGCTTTTGTAATCTGATGGCTAATACCTTAGAGTACAGTTTGATATCGGTTCCGAGGAGGCTTAAAGGTCTATAACTACCGCACTCGTTGGGGTCTTTGTCTTTTTTAAGGAGGACTGTTATGAGTGCAATATTGTCATTCTTATGGAAGTTCCTCTCCTTGACTGAGTATAAGATCATATTTAGTAATACGGGTCCAATTATGTCCCAACAAGAAAGGTACATTTCTGATGGGATACCGTCTCTTCCAGGAGCCTTACCACTTTGCATTTAGGATATGGCCTTCTTGAGTTCCTCTAGTGTGATCGGTGTTTCTAACTGTTTAGCGTCATCCTCTGAAAGTTTAGGGAGAATAATTTGATTAAGATATGTGTCCATTTTGTTTTGATCGAAGGTCGTTTCTGATTTATATAAGTCGGAGTAGAATTCTTTGAATGTATCGTTTATTTTTACAGGGTCTGTTTCAAGTACTTGTTGTGCTCTAATGGTAGTTATATCTGCAAATTTTGCATTAATTCTTAATCGCATGGCTAATAGGTGAGTAGGTTTAGAACCTTGGGAGTACTGCTGTTGTCTTGTGCTGCATATTTGTATTTCCGATTGTTGACTGTATATGGCACTGATCTCTATTTTTAGTACGTTAACTTGATTCTCTAGTCGAGTTGAGTTGTTGTATTTTAGAGAATTAAATAACGTTGAGTATAGTATAGTATAGAAAGTCACGCCTCACTGCTGACATCGACACATATCACAACCTCTTGTTAACATTCTCCAAAACCATCACTAATGCCAAAGCTTCTTTCTTCCACCATAGGATCGAGGCCTCTGCCAAGAATCTTCGCAAACTGCATGCTACCATGTCCTCCCTCCTCACTCCCCCCCCACCCCCCCCTCCCTCATCTTTCTCTGCCGAAGACTTTGCGATCTTCTTTGAGGAAAAAGTGGAGAACATCCGCAGCTCCTTCTCCCAACCCCCACCCATTCCAAATGCTGAATCGAGAACCTCATCCTTCACTCTGTCATCTTTCTCTCCCATTACAGAAGCAGAGACCCTGACACTGGTAACGTCAAACCGTCCGACTACTTGCCAGCTGGACCAGCTACCCTCCCCACTCCTCCAGACCATAGCACCAGACATCCTCCCATTCCTAACTGCAACCATCAACTCCTCACTCAACTCGGGGGTGGTCCCCACCTCCCTAAAACAAGCCAGAGTCACGCCGCTCATAAAAAAACCAACCCTGAACCCTACCGTCATAGGCAACTACCGTCCTGTCTCTCTTCTCTCCTTCCTTTCTAAAACACTTGAACGTGCTGTATCCAACCAACTTACTGCTTATCTCTTACAGAATGACCTCCTAGACCCTAATCAGTCAGGCTTCAGGACTGGTCACTCCACAGAGACAGCCCTCATTGCGGTCACAGAGGCACTTCACTTAGCAAAAGCGAAAGGCCTCTCCTCTGTCCTGATTCTCCTAGATCTATCTGCAGCCTTCGACACAGTCAACCACCAGATCCTCCTTGCGGCCCTCGCAGGAATGGGAGTGGCTGGCTCTGCGCTGACATGGCTGTCATCATACCTCAATGACCGCTCCTACCAAGTGTCATGGAGAGGGACCCTGTCGGCCACCCGCCCCCTGCGGACGGGTGTCCCCCAGGGCTTGGTTTTAGGACCCCTTCTCTTCTCCCTCTACACTAAATCACTGGGTAACATTATCACGTCTCATGGCTTCTCCTACCATTGTTATGCCGACGATACTCAACTCTTCCTCTCCTTCCCTCCCTCAGATATCCACGTCTCTGAGCGGATCTCGGCCTGTCTGTCCGACATCTCAGCCTGGATGACGTCCAACCACCTCAAACTGAACCTAAGCAAAACAGAATTGCTCCACCTGCCGGCCAAATCCTCCCCCCTAACCGACCTTTCAATCACAGTTGAGAATGCAGCTGTGACTGCGTCCCCGACCGCCAAGAACCTTGGTGTTGTCCTCGACGACCAGTTGAACTTCTCTGCTCACATCGCAGCGACGACCAGAACCTGCCGATTCCTCCTGAGCAACGTCAGAAGGATACGCCCCTTCCTGACAAAAGAAGCCACCCAACTCCTCGTCCAATCAACAGCCATCTCCCGCCTCGACTACTGCAATGCACTGCTCGCTGGCCTCCCGGCCACTGCCACTAAGCCTCTTCAACTCATTCAGAACGCAGCAGCCCGCCTGATCTCAAACCTACCGAAGTCGGCCCATGTCACCCCACTTCTTAGGGACCTGCACTGGCTCCCCATTGCTGCACGAATCCGCTTCAAGGCCCTCGACCTAGCATACCGTGCGGCAAAGGGAACCGCTCCCGCCTACCTCCGGTCAATGGTCTCTAACTACACACCCTCAAGACCCCTACGCTCTGCATCTTCTGGCCGCCTCAGACCTACTCCTATCCAAGCTCCGGGAGGGTCATCAAAGAGAAGTCGCCTATTCTCAGTCCTTGCCCCACAATGGTGGAATGAACTACCCACCCCAGTTAGGACAGCCGAATCACGTCCAATCTTTCGCCGTCGACTAAAGACGCACTTCTTCAACCATTATCTGAATAAAAAGAAAAAAAAAAAAACAATAAAAAAAATCTAACCCTAACTAACCGTACTGTCATGCACTTGTCCTAATAAACTAACCTACACTGTAGCACTCAACACTTTGATGAACATTGTTGCTCAGCTGATAGAGTTGTGCCCTTCCTGATGGCTTGTCGTACAGAACTTGTAAGTCGCTTTGGATAAAAGCGTCAGCTAAATGACTAAATGTAAATGTAAATGTAAAGCGTTTCCAGCTCAGCCAGTTTTGTGCATTGATTCTTGCGCATTTTGGAGGAAAAGCTATCAGTGAAATCTTTGATCATTCCCTTTACCGACATCCATATTATTCTGGGGTCTTGCACCGAGTTTGCATTCTCCCGTTGGAATACTATAAGAGCTTCTTTGAGTTGTGTAATGAATTCCTTGTTATTAAGCAGCATCGAGTTAAATCGCCATCTTGGGGCTCGGGAGGATAGTATACCAAATGTTCCTTTAAGGAGTAAATAACAGTGATCTGATAGTGCGTTGGGTATCATTTCCACTTCATAATTATCAAATAGTCTCTGTGATGCAAAGACATAATCTATTCTGGATAATGTGTTATGTCTCGCAGATCGACAAGAGTACTTTCGGGTAGTGGGATTAAGTAATCGCCATAAGTCATTTACACCTGTAATCTTCGACCAATCCTTTAATGCCTTAGATGAATTCTTTTGTTCGCTGGAAAAGGCGAGGTAAGATTTGTCCATCCTTGGTGTTACGTGCCCCCGTGGGGAGACGCAACACTAGGCCACAGACAGGATAGGTGAGGATGCAGTGACACAAAACACCATAGACAGGTTGTAAAATAACAATATTTATTTTACACAAATGAGGATCAGCAACACAGAGAGCAAAGAGGACCTACCAGTGAGCACCAAATAATATCAAAATTAAACAAAAGCCCCCCCCCCCCCTTTACAGGCACGGACGCCCCAAAGTACAGGAGGTGGTGCTCACTCTAAGCTGGTGTCTTTAACAGTAGTTCTCCTACGTGATGCAGATGTAGACCCCAGGGTATCTTCACTGCCCTCAATGTCCCTGTGTGCGAAACAAAAGGTTAATATATAAGAAAAACAATCACCATAAGCTGGGTGACGAGGAATACATAAATACAGAAACAGGTTATGGGTAAAACAGAAATGTACAACAGGCAGGATCACAAAACGGTACAATACTATAGGGAATTGCTAGAAAACCAGAGCCTTGACCAGCTCTCACACAAACAACAGCTCAACAGAGCTTTAACTAGCTCATGCACCAAAACATGAGCTCAACAGAGCTTTAACTAGCTCATGCACCAATCATGAGCTCAACAGAGCTTTAACTAGCTCATGCACTAAACATGGGCTCAACAGAGCTTTAACTAGCTCATACACAAAAAACAATTAGAGCTCTACCACAACACCACCAGATATAATTACCCACATACACCGACAGAGCTCTGGCTAACAAAGCATACACAGGGATTATATGAAGGGATGTGGAGGCCAATTAGGCTGATGAGCCTCAGCTGTGGTTGCTGCTGCTTCTTCTGTTGGTTGGAGTGGAATGGTGATTGACCCTGAGAGGTAGATAGATTATATAGGAGGGAGACAAGAAAACACTACAACCTGCCTACATACATAACACATATTATATATATACATAATAACCCATACAATATAATATTACATGCATACATAATACATAATGAAATAAGGAATGAAATAAGGACAGAGTCCGTAACACTTCCCCCCCCAAGGAGTCAGCCCATGGCCGACGAACACACACTCCATCAGTCACCATAGAACAAATAAAACAAACACCCAACCATCCCGAATAGCAAAACACCTGTTCCAACAGGCTACCCCCGAGAAAGGGCATCGGCAAACACATTCTCTGTGCCCTTCTTGTGCCGGACCACCACGTTATACCCCTGCATAAGCAGAGACCACCGCATCAACCGCTGGTTGTGGTTATACATGCAGTGCAAAAAAACAAGCGGGTTGTGGTCTGTGTGGACCACCACAGGCTCCACACTCGATCCCACATAGACCTCAAAAAATTGGAGCGCCAGCAGCAATGCCAACGTCTCCTGCTCTATTGTTGAGTAGCGTGTCTGGCTGCCACTAAACTTCTTTGAGAAGTAGCCCACAGGATGGACCAAACCCTCGGAATCCACCTGCGTCAGAACCGCACCAGCACCCACACAACTCGCATCAACCTCAATAGAAAAAGGCTTACTGAAATCAGGAGCATTTAGAACCGGAGCACTACATAAAAGGGCCTTACAGCTCTCAAAAGCCGCTTGACACTTGGCCGTCCACTGGTATGGCACCAAGGGACTGATTAGGTCAGTCAGAGGGGCTGCAACCAAGGAAAAATTCTTACAGAACCCCCTGTAGTAACCTGTCATCCCAAGAAAACGACGTAGCTCTCGTCGTGTGGTCGGTACTGGGAACATGGTTATGGCCTCTATTTTGGCTCCTAGAGGACGCACCTTACCACCGCCCACCTGTTTCCCCAGGTAGGTCACTGTCGCTTTACCGAACTCGCATTTTGCCAAGTTCAGTGTCAGAGAAGCGTCTGCCAACCGCTGGAATACGGTTCTCAATGAGCTCACATGAGCAGACCAACTCACTGAATGCACTACCACATCGTCCAGATAGGCTGTGCAGTTGGGCACATCCCCCAACACTATGTTGACCAGCCTCTGAAACGTAGCCGGTGCGTTACGCATCCCGAACGCCATCACAGAATACTGCAGGAAAGCATCGGGCGTAGCAAACGCAGATATTTCAGAGGCCCTTGGCGAGAGTGGCACCTGCCAGTACCCTTTTAAAAGATCCAATTTCGTCACATACCGGGCTGCCCCAATGGTATCTACACAATCGTCGATGCGCGGCATAGGAAAATAATCAGGAATGGTTACTGCATTTACCTTTCGATAATTAGTGCAAAACCGATGAGTGGTGTCTGGTTTCGGAACCAGCAGGCATGGTGAGCTCCACGGGCTCAAACTGTGATGAGCCAAATCATGCTCCAGTAAATATGCCACCTCCTGTTTCATTATTTCCCTTTTTACCGCATTTACCCTATAAGGATGCTGTTTGACTGGCCTTGCATTACCGACATCAATGTCGTGTTCCAGAACGGTAGTGCGGGTCGGGACATCCCCAAACAAAATGGGATAACTGCTAATGAGCGCCACCATATCAGCTTCCTGCTCCTTACCCAAGTGTGGCATCAGGGAGGGAAGGATCAACAACATCTCTGAGTTGCATAAACGAGGAGTCTGCTGCTGGACCTCACAACCATTCAAACCATCCTCATCACTTATTGGCAGAGTAGAAGGAACAGTAACCACAGTCACTGGTACTCCTCTCACTCCTGCTACTGCAGCTCCCACAGCGGCCCCTGGGGGCGTACTTTGTTTCTCCAGCTGCAGGTTGTCCCTGGGAAGATAACGCTTCAACATATTAATGTGACAAACACAGGTTTTCTTTCGCCAGTCAGGCGTCCTGACTACATAGTCAGTATTGCTCAATTTCTGCTCGATAGCATAAGGGCCAAAAAAACGAGCACTCAAAGAAGAGCCAGGGATGGGGAACAGAACTAAAACCAAGTCCTCAGACTGGAAAGAACGTGGAACCGCTTTTTTGTCAAACTGCCGTTTCATTGAACCCTGAGCAGCAGAGAGACTCTCTTTAGCGATACTACACGCCTCATGCAGCCGCTCTCTAAATCTACACACATAGTTCAAAACCCCTCTCTTTGGAGGTACGGTGTGCAGAGCCTCCCCCATTAACTGATCCTTTAATACTCTCAAAGGACCCCTCACTGAATGCCCAAACACCAGCTCTGCTGGGCTAAAACCCAGTGACTCCTAAACTGTTTCTCGCACAGCAAACAGAGCTAGGGGAACACCTTCATCCCAGTCTCTGCCGCTCTCCATACAATACTTGCGCAACACCGACTTGAAGGTCTGATGCCACCTCTCCAGGGCACCTTGCGACTCAGGGTGATACGCACTTGAGATCCTGTGAGAAATAGACAATGATGATAACACCTGCTCAAATATTCCTGAAAGGAAGTTAGTACCTTGGTCCATTTGTAAGACTTTTGGCAGCCCGAACGTAGAAAAAAACTTGATCAGAGCTTTCACTACAGACTGAGATGTTATCTTTCTAAGAGGAATAGCCTCAGGGTACCGAGTCGCTACACACATAATTGTTAAAAGGAACTCGTTACCAGACTTTGTTCTCGGCAGGGGACCAACACAATCCACTATCACATGCTCAAACGGCTCCCCCATCGCTGGGATTGGGTGAAGTGGGGCAGGTTTAATAACCTGATTAGGCTTCCCTGTAACTTGACACACATGACAAATATTACAGAATCTGGTCACATCCCCCTTTAACCCGGGCCAAAAGAAGTGCTTCAAAACCCTGTCATTGGACTTGGTGATGCCTAGATGTCCCGACCAAGGATGATCGTGAGCTAAAGACAAAACAGACTGTCGATACGGTGTTGGCACAACAATCTGGGTAACATAACTCCACTCATTACCAAAATCCATCCGTGATCTCCACCTCCGCATTAGCACATCATTCTCAACAAAATAGGCTACCTCCTTGTTCTCAGCTGTCTCTGGGGCAAGAGCAGCAGCAAAACATTTAGCTAAACTAGCATCCTCCTTCTGAGCAACGATCAGATTACCTTTAGTCATGGGTAAATGCGTTGTCTCAGAGGTGAGCGTATCCTGCTGAAGCGCATTACTGTCACTCGTCTCTATAGCAGGTGGAACAAACATAAGCGGGGAAACAGGCGCGCCAGACAACTGTGTAGCTAGCACAGACTCCGACAGATCAACTACCTCACCCAACTTACGTGCCTGAGCACGGGTGACTGCACAAACTGTAAACACCTGGGGGAACTGTTGCGCCAACACATCTGGACGCAAAACCTCAGGGCGCTCTAAAACCTCCAAAACGGGCATAACTCTGCCACCCGCGATGTCGTTACCCAACAGGAAAGTGACACCCCGTACCGGTAACGACGGGCGAATGCCCACTTTGAACACCCCCTGTGCTAAACCACAGTTTAAGTGTATCAGATGGAGGGGCACCGACACAAAACCCATCTCGATCCCCTGCACCAACACACTTGAGCCATTTGATGACTCATGAGTAAACTGTAGCACGTCTGACAAGATAAAAGACTGCGCTGCCCCAGTATCTCTCAGTATGCGCACCGGACGCTGGTCCAACTCACTACCACTGAGAGAAACCATGCCGTCCAACATAAACGGTTCGTAACTGGGCTCCAGGTCACCACACATTTTTGTGGGGACTACTGACTGTGGAACTATCACTGTCTGCACCAAACCAACCTCCTTTGGTCGACCACTTGGCGTAGACTGTGTGCGTTTATACGCTTGACAGTTCTCTCTAATATGACCCACCCGGTGACAATGATAGCATTCCCGCTCCTCCCTGTAGCGGGGAGATAACAAACGTGGTGGGCTAGTGTGCACTTTAGCTGGAGCCCGAGCAGAGGGATAAAAACCTCTATCCTCCTGTCTTAGTGTACCAAATGACTGTTTATGAGTAAGCACAAACTCATCAGCGAGCACCGCCGCTTGTGCCAACGTCTCAACTTTATGCTCATTGAGATAAGTCACTAAACGGTCATTTAGGCTATTTTTAAACTCCTCCAGTAACATTAATTCAGACAGAGAATCAAAATCAGCTACATCACAAGCCCTGCACCACCGATGAAATAGGGATTCTTTCTCCCGAGCAAACTCCACAAAAGTCCGGCCAGGTAACTTTCTGTGAGTTCTAAACTTTTGCCTGTACGCCTCTGGCACTAACTCATAGGCTCTAAGCACAGCCGTCTTGATTAAGTCATACGACAAACTGTCAGTCAGAGGGAGGGCAGACAGAATTTCCTGGGCTTTTCCCGTTAGCTTACATTGCAGTAAGAGAGCCCAGACCTCTTTAGGCCACTTCAAAGATGTAGCCACCCGCTCAAACGCATTAAAATATGAGTCTACCTCCGCCTCACGAAATTGAGGTACAAGAGAAATTAGTCTACTCACGTCGTAAGCCCCCACCGCCGTGGAAGAGGGTTGAGTAGGACTCCCAATCTTAGCAGCGTCGAGCTCCAGTTGCTTCAACTTAACCTCCCTCTCCGCATCCACCCGGCGGTTCTCAGTGTCCAGCTGGCGGGTTGAGACCTCAGCCTCCAGCTCCATTTTTCTTATAGCCAACCTGTAATATCCCGGACGAGCCCCCATATATGTTACGTGCCCCCGTGGGGAGACGCAACACTAGGCCACAGACAGGATAGGTGAGGATGCAGTGACACAAAACACCATAGACAGGTTGTAAAATAACAATATTTATTTTACACAAATGAGGATCAGCAACACAGATAGCAAAGAGGACCTACCAGTGAGCACCAAATAATATCAAAATGAAACAAAAGCCCCCCCCCCTTTACAGGCGCGGACGCCCCAAAGTACAGGAGGTGGTGCTCACTCTAAGCTGGTGTCTTTAACAGTAGTTCTCCTACGTGATGCAGATGTAGACCCCAGGGTATCTTCACTGCCCTCAATGTCCCTGTGTGCGAAACAAAAGGTTAATATATAAGAAAAACAATCACCATAAGCTGGGTGACGAGGAATACATAAATACAGAAACAGGTTATGGGTAAAACAGAAATGTACAACAGGCAGGATCACAAAACGGTACAATACTATAGGGAATTGCTAGAAAACCAGAGCCTTGACCAGCTCCCACACAAACAACAGCTCAACAGAGCTTTAACTAGCTCATGCACCAAAACATGAGCTCAACAGAGCTTTAACTAGCTCATGCACCAATCATGAGCTCAACAGAGCTTTAACTAGCTCATGCACTAAACATGGGCTCAACAGAGCTTTAACTAGTTCATACACAAAAAACAATGAGAGCTCTACCACAACACCACCAGATATAATTACCCACATACACCGACAGAGCTCTGGCTAACAAAGCATACACAGGGATTATATGAAGGGATGTGGAGGCCAATTAGGCTGATGAGCCTCAGCTGTGGTTGCTGCTGCTTCTTCTGTTGGTTGGAGTGGAATGGTGATTGACCCTGAGAGGTAGATAGATTATATAGGAGGGAGACAAGAAAACACTACAACCTGCCTACATACATAACACATATTATATATATACATAATAACCCATACAATATAATATTACATGCATACATAATACATAATGAAATAAGGAATGAAATAAGGACAGAGTCCGTAACACTTGGGTTCCAGATGGCATTAAAATCCGCACCTATTATAAATGAGTAATCGGGAATGTCTAACATTGCATTGGTTAGTGTAGTGAAGAAATCCTCTTCGTATAAATTTGGGGCGTATACCGCTACCAACGCTATTTTCCTGTTCTTATGTACAATCTTAGCTATAGTTATCCGACCTTCTACATCAGACCATACTCCCTTTAATACAATATTCAACTTACGTTTAACTACTATGGCTACACCCCGAGTTCTCGTACCAATAGAAGAGTGACTAATATTATGATATGTGTTGTCCGCTAATTTATCTATGTCTTTCTCTAGAATGTGCGTTTCGCTTAGCAGAGCAATGTCCACATGTTCTTTTTTCATCAGTGTGAGCACGCTTTTGCGTTTGAGTTGGTTATTTATTCCCCCGGTGTTCCAGACCATTATGTTCAAACTAGCCATAATCTATACATGTTGTAGTGTAGTTTTTGGTAATGCTTCTGGAGTGCAAGGCAATAATAGATATACATCCAACTAGTGAGGTCCCGTTGAGAGCCAAGCTTAAAAACATACATATATACAAATAAAAATCCCCTTCCCTCCCCTCCCACCGAGAGTCGTACAGGATTGTGTTCCATGAACACAACCTTTGCGTATGACTCCCTCCCTTACACCACCAGATATCCCAGAATGATCCAATTATCCTTAACATTCCTATGTATACCATAGGATCTAACACTCTAAATTCTACCATAAGTAGAATGTCGACTGTGGCTTGGCCACTTTCCCGTTAAATAAAAATTTAAATAAGATAAAACTAAAAATAAAGACCAAAAATAAGCTTCAATTATCATGCCCTAATCACTTACATTTTATATGAACTTGTGTAATTTATAGTAACCCATGAATAATATGGAGATATTGAACTGAAAAGAGAGCCTCAATAAATCAGAGAAAACAGAAGAAAAAAAACAAGTAAAAGGAAGAGAACATTAACTTAGATCTTAAAAGAGCTTTGCTATGCTTAAACATCTAAAGTATAAATTGGAGAAGTAGTGGAAATATTTCCAATTAATAAAAAGCAGTTTTTAAATACGTATATGCAGCATTTCCCCTGGCCAGGGGTGGGCGATGATCCGTTGTGAAGAATGTTATTCCAGCCGGCCGCTGCTATGATGGTTCTGTGGTTCTGCAGCTAGATGCTGTTGATTATTTCCCCGAAGGGCTTCTGGTAGTATGTCTGGCCACGTATTGCTGTTATTCCAGAATGTTCCCTATATCAAAGAATGCTTTAGATGTTCTAGATTATTCCAATATGTCGTTTTTACAGTGTTCGAATGTTCCAGTATGTTCTGGAGTGTTTTGAATCCAATATGTCCGCAATAATAGAAGCCCGTCGGGGAAAGCATTCAATAACTCTGAGCTCATAGGTCTCTCTGTCCCAAATCATCGGTTCATTAAAGTTTATACTATATGGTGTCCATGCATAACAGAGATTAAAAGGCCATTTATACACTATCCTGCGTGTTGTGCAGACATGTATTTGGCTGCATCTTCAGGCGAGTTGAGGAAAACCCTTGCTCCTTGTTTATCGACGATGCAAAGTATTGCAGGGTATATTAATAGGGGTCTGTATTTCTCCAGATAGAGTTGAGACATCACCGTCTTGAACTTGGCACGCAGGTCCACTACCTCACAACAATAATCTTCAAAGCAGTGTATTGATATATCCTTGTATTTCAAATTGCCTTTCATCCTGCGAGTTTCACGAATAATCATTTCTTTTATTCTGACTTGGCGCAGGATAACCAATATCACTCTGGGCTTAACGTTATTGTCATTGGATCGGGTCCCCAATCTGTAGCACTGTTCCACCTCTGGTACTTTAGGAAGGATCTCTGTTCCCAAGATTTTCTGTAATTCTGTGGCAAACTCTTCAGGGTGTGCGCAGCTCACCGACTCGTCCAGACCGACTATACGAATATTCAGCTTGCGTTTTTGATATTCCATCTAGAATATTTTGGCTTTCTGTTCTTCATTGATTCGCTTAAGCTCCATCGTTATATCGCTGAGCTCCGTATTGAGTTCTTTGTAGTTTCCCTTCATCTCAGCAGTTAGGTTAACGTTGATATCATCTACGTCTTTGTAGATTCGAACTAAATTTTGTTGATGGACTTCCATACCTGTTTCCAGAGCCTCGGTGCGTTTAATATGTGCATCGGCGTCCGCTCTTAGCGCTTCTATTTTGCCTTCGATAGATTCTTTGATAGCATCTACTTTTTGGGTTATTGTATTCTCCATTTTCTCCATTCTCCGGATGATATATTCGGTGTCCGCGGAGGTATTTGAAGGGGTTGAACTTGAAGCGGCCACTGTCACGTCTATATTCTCTGCTATTTGCCGCACAAATCCTGCTTCCTTAGGCGGGTCCTCTGCGACTGGCTTTGGTCTCGTTGTGTCTTTCCTGGTTGTTGGCATCTTGATTCTTTTGGTCAATATAGTTAGTTGATAATCTCAGTTGATATATGCGTCAAGTTTTAAACGCATTAATGGTTTATAAATATGTTTTTAAAACAAAAACATGCGACTTACTCCATTCTAACGCTAAACCGGAAGTCATAAACATATTCAAGCCGTGTAGCCAGTCAGCTTTGCGATAGCTCCATGCTCTGGCCGGGGTCAGCCCTATGTTCCCACAGCCCAATGGTCCCACAGCCCTATGTTCCCACATTTCTAAGATTTCTCTCAAAATGAGGCCTTATGTTCCCACAGCCCAATGGTCCCACAGCCCTATGTTCCCACATTTCTAAGATTTCGCAAATAATTAAGCCCTATGTTCCCACAGCCCTATGTTCCCACATTTCTAAGATTTCTCTCAAAATGGGGCCCTATCTTCCCACAGTCCAATGGTCCCACAGCCCTATGTTTCCACATTTCTAAGATATTAAAAAGAAAATTGGCCCTATGTTCCCACAGCCCTATGTTCCCACATTTCTAAGATTCTTCTCAGAATTAGTGTTGAGATCAGAGGCTCTGTGTAGGATTGTTAGTAACTGTCTAACTGTACATATGGCTGTTTACACTAGTAACTGTTTACCTGCATATATAATTGTCTCCACCAGTGACTGTCTAGTTGCATATATATCTGTTCCCACTAGAGGGCGCTCTAGGCGGAGCCACCCAGGTACTCCACCTTGTGGCGAGTATAAAAGCAAAGGTATACTCCCATTTCGTTCTCTCCCCTCTCAGAGAGAGAAGACCATGTATGTTACTGCTGCTCTTTCCATGTGAATAAAAAGAGAAACCATGCCAGTTCAGGCTCAAGATAGAAACCATGCCTCTTGACCACATTATTGTCGCCCTATAGCCGAATTCTGTTAACAGGTTATGGGCCCAGATAACGCCGGAGCGAAATAGTGGAGGTACTGTAGCAAGCTTAGCTGAAGTATAGGCTAGGATAGCGCCGGGAGCACCGCGTGGCTAGACGCTAGGCCAACAAGAGCGAAAGCTAAGCATACCATTAACGAAGAGGATGGAAAACAAGAGAAGAGGCAAATGGCCAACATTCAATGGAAAAGCAGAGAACTACGAGCTCTGGGAAGAGCGCATGCTGTGCTGCATGCACGGGGCGGGGCTGAAGGAGACGATCCTGGGGGCCCCCACCGGAGAACTGACAGCGGAAGAGCAAGCCCTGGACGACCAGCGGAACGCAAGCGCGTACTGTGAGTTAGCGCCGATGCTCGACGACACCAGCCTGGGGCTGATATTCCGCGACACTAAAGACAGAGGCCGAGAAAGCCTGGCGGTATTGAGAGAGCATTTCATCGGGCGAGGAAGACCCCGAGTCGTGGCCCTCTACACAGCACTAACGGGCCTGAGGAAGGGGACCACCGAAACCGTGACCGAATACGTCAACAGAGCGGAGCAAATCACGACGCCACTGAGGAGTGCCGGAGAAGCACCAAGCTAATGATGGCGATGATAATGAGAGGACTACCGGAGCTGTACAAACCGTTCACACTCCTGGTAACACACGGTTCAACGGACATTACGTTGGGACAATTCAAGGCTAAGTTAAGGAACTTCGAGGCCTCAGAAGACACCCACCACCCGCCGCGGAGGAGGGGGAGAAGGTGCTAAAGGCGACGCCAAGAGAGAGAACCAGGACCACGACGGAACTGGCGTGTTGGCGATGCGGAGATAAAGGCCATCGGAGAAGCGAATGCACAAAGACTGTCTGGTGTAGCTTCTGCAAATCCACGGGGCACACAGACAGAGCGTGCATGAAGAAACACAACCAGAGTGCGCGATACGCGCATGGACAAGATGGCGGCTACGGACGAGTCGACGGCCATGAACGAGACGGAGGCCACGGACAAAATGGCGACTACAGACGAGACGAAGGCCACGGACAAAATGGCGGCTACAGACGAGACGAAGGCCACGGACAAAATGGCGGCTACAGACGAGACAGAGGCCATGGACAAAATGGCGAGTACGGACAAGATAGCGGCTGTGGACAGGATGACGACAGCGGACACGACAGCGGCGACGATCGACGTGAGGCGAGTCGAGACGACGCCCGGAGGATAACGGGACAAGAAGACTACGCTTTTGGAGCGCGGACGGCGGGCATCGCCGGACCGGCCCAGCTGCAGCGGGCCCAGAGAAGGGGACTGATCGTGGACACGGGCGCATCATCCCATGTCATCAACGACAGGGGTCGGTTGAAGAACTTTGACGACACTTACCACCCGGAGAGGCACTGCATGGAGCTGGCGGACGGTAGACGCATCTACGGATTGGCACAAGAGAGGGGAGATGCACAGGTATGCCTCACGGACAGCAAGGGGCGCCGGCGTACGGTGACGCTAAAGAACGCTCTATACGTACCATCGTTCTCACAAGGACTATTCTCTGTAATAGCTGCTACTGCAAGCGCCGCCAAGGTATTCTTCAATAAAGGTAAAATGTTTCTTGTAGAACCTGACGGTACCCAGTTTGACATAAAGATGTACCAAAAAATATTTGATCTGAAAACGGAGTGTAATGACAACGACCAGTGTAATGATAATGATGATGTGTGTAGCGCAGTGATGGGCAAGCTACTTGGAAAATGTAGTAAGCTACACTACATGTTACTCTCGATTAAATATAGCTCAACTACAATGGAAGCTATCCCCAGATAAATGTAGCAAGCTACACTACAAGAACATGGCAAAAATAGCTAACTACATTGGCACTACCTTTTTTTATGATCAAGTTTCCACCAAACAAATAGGCAGGCAAAAAAAAGTTCAGTTTGATTGTTTATTAGAAAACTGAAACAAGCCCTCGGTCTGGCTTTTTGTGTCATCATTTTAACATGAACTTGTATTATGTACAAAATGTTAATAAAGTATGAGGAAAGAACTGTGGAAACATAATAAATAAAAGGCCAAATCAATCAAATAAACACCAAAATATATACTCTCTCTATTGGAATGGAGACTTTTTAGCACAGGATAAACTGCCCACTTTATCAACCAAAAACACACTTCTTCAATATCAGAATTTTAACTAATAATAACTGTCTTACTACATTTGACTATTATGCTACCATGTCTATACTACCACCAACTATGCTAATATGCATAGGCGGAGTTTGAACTTGACGCCAGGGGGTGCGACTGCTTAGTGAACGATTTTTTTTACCTTTATTTTATTATTTTAGCGTTTTTACAATGCCCTAACCCCTAATTTTTTATTTTATTTAGGTAGTACAGCAGCACACACACACACTCACACACACAGCACTACGGGGGATCATTTTTAACTGACTTACTCTTAATCATTGACAAAGTGACAAAGATAAAGAAGGAAATACTAAAATAAAAAGACCACAACAAGTATATTGCTGCTCCACTAGACCACTTTACTGTACCAAACATGACATACAAAAATAACAAAATACTGTGCAACACTCTGCCAAGCGCACACGCACACGTATGCATACAGTAGGTTGTCAAATGCTGTACAAACAAAAGTTCACATTTTCTAATAACAGCATTATTAGATGCCAATCCAACGAAAGATGTGCTGGTTGCGCTGGAGAAAAGAAAAGAAAAAGATGTTGCGTTTGTCTTTTACGTGTTATTTGTTATTCTAAGATGCTAATTCATCTGTATCTGGATAACCAATGAACGGATTCTGTCGGGGCAGGTAGCGTTATGTCGGGGAAATTGATATCTATAGTCTGGTATATTTTTCGTCCATGAAAAATCTAGGCTCTAATTATTATTATTCATAGAGACTCTCGAGCAATAATAATTATTACAGCCTCCATTTTTCGTGGACGAAAAATATACCAGACTATAGATATCAATTTTCCCGAAATAACGCTACCTGCCTCGACAAAATCCGTGCATTGGTTATCCAGATACATTAATTATCATCTCAGAATAAGTGGCTTTGTACAAGCATTACAATGTACTATCGCGGGGGCATTCTGCTGCTGCTGCTGCGAATGGTGGTGCTTGGCCGCGCGTTAACCCTTTCACTGCCACACTACAGAAGGTTCGCCTTATAATGTGACATGATTACTACTATAAAATGAATGTATTGTAAAACAAAACATAATAGAATTCAGATTTGTTTCTCACAATTATTATAATTTTATTAAAATAAAAATAATCTTGATTTTTTTGTTTCTTTAAAAAAAAAAAAGCAATTTCACCCCCGGCCACCAGGGGGTGCAATGCACCCCCTGCACCCCCATAAACTCCGCCCATGCTAATATGTCTATACTACTACAGTATGTACTCAGAGTATAACACTCAAGCTCGACACTGCTAGACAAACAATACTATGTATCCTTGGCTGCTAGATACCACTCCTGCTGACTTGTTGTACACAATTTGTAAGTTGCTTTGAATGAAAGCGTCAGCTAAATGACCAAATGTATTTAAATATGTAACTCACAAAACATTCCATGGCCCCAAAAGCATGTGGGGACCCCCCTGGAGGTCCTGACCGACCCACAGGTTGAGAACCACTGCTCTAGGTGATGTTTTCCCTCTAGTGTATGTATTATTTATGTTAGTTTGTTTTTTCTTTTCTCCACCCCCATAATATTGTTCATTTTCTGCCTACAGTGAAACATGATAGCTATCTGTTAGTTAAATCTGTTGACAAAAAGTGCACTGACTTGTGTGCTGTTTGGGAACAGTTGACAATGTTTATGTAAAGTAAAGTATGGTACCAAAGCACCTCAAAGGCGCTAAAAAACTAAATTGCAAACATCTCAAAACAAACTGGTCAGACTACTGCTTGACCTTACTCCTAGAACCCACCTCACCCCTGCCCACTTTGACAACCTAGGATGGCTTGGAGTAGACGACAGAGTACAGCAACTTGCAATGGGCCGGTCTACAAGATACACTACACGACCAAGGTACCCATGTACATGTCAAAATAATTCCCAAAGGTCAGTGAATACCACGATCACAACACCAGAGGGAGCTCCACAAATCATGTTAAACCCAGATTCGGCTCAAACAAGGGACTAAACACGTTTCGCAATTATGCCACATCAATGTGGAACGCCCTACCCAAAGCTGTAAAGGAATGTGAATCACTACCCACTTTCAAAAACACTCTCAAAAAACACATACGGGAGACTGCAATTCGAAACTGGCCCCTGTAAATGTCCTAACACAACCCCCTCCAATGTACAGTAAAAATTACCAAGTATGGTCTTGTCAATATTCCAATATACAGTTTTGCTTGTACAGTCGTAAAGTGTCCCCCACCCACCCCTCCTACCCAACCCCCCCCCACTCCTACCCACCCCCCCCCCCCCCCCAACCACCTCCAATGTACAGTTTCTACGTCAAATGTATATACTCTTTTTTCTGGACTCTTTTCGTATCACAAAGAGTACTGTATTTGCAAATCTGGTATGTCATAAATGTATAGATGTAGCAGTACTGTCTATCTGTATGTCATGTATGTCATATATGTTACGATGAATTGAAAATGGGGGACCCTGATGTAAACAAGACGAAAGTCTTTCTCTGGTCTGCATCCCCTTAACAATTGTATGTATTGAGCTGTACTGTACTGTACCCATTCTGCAATCTGTTAATAAAGTTTTCAATCAATCAATCAATCAATCAATCAAAAACTTTTCATCAGCTTACCTGAATGTGTTCTCAAGTTAGTGCTGGGCGTGTGGGATGTTGAGAGAAGCTTCGTTTTTGGCTGACACAATAAACACCTAAACACATATGTTTTAGGCGTTTTTTCAGTCAAACTCATAAATGTTTCCAGTTAGGGCCATGGAGAGGCATTGTTGTTATTGACATCATCTTCATCAATGCCATCAGCCCTGGAAACGTAAGGTTATGTATATAACCAAGTTCTATGAATTATGGTGACGCTCAGCGTCAGTCTGCACGCACTTCACTTCGTGCACGCGCACTGAATAAAAAATTCCACAATGTACCTTTACATCCCAACATTCGTCTGGCCACACCCCTATCCGCTTACCTTCATAATCAGGTGTGTGGTCACCTACTCGCCTCCTTCCCAAACTTTCACCACAAGGTGAGATCAAGGGCCGCAGTGGCGTCCTGACGCTGAGCGTCACCATAATTCATAGAACTTGGTTATATACATAACCTTACGTTCTATTTCATTATGGCTCCGCTCAGCGTCAGTCTGCACAAGAGGAGCTGAGCGGGAGCCAGAAGCTCGACAAATGTACCCCGCTGAGGCCCCCCACAAACATCAGACCGGGGAGGACCGAGCCCCCCGACCCTCCCTAATGGAGGATACCCTCCCTATTGGAGGACGGGAGGGAGACGGATCCGACCGTGCGAAGAGGAACTCAAGCAACTCAACGCACAGGGTGAGCAGATCGTGGCTTGACCCCACGACTACGCACACGCACAACCCGCATGCCACCAGGGAACGAACGGAAGGAACAACCCTTGTTACTGCCCCAAAAATCACAGAGTCAAGAGCAAACTCAACCCCGTGGCAAGGCCGTGGCAAGGCCGTAGCAGCGGAGCGCGAAGGAAGACCCAGACCCACTGAAGGACTGGATCCCCTGGAAAAAGGGGGGCCCGGAGAGGTCAATGACGCCAGGCATCAAAACCCCACCAGGCGGTCACTTAGTGACACCGCCCCCCACATCGCCAGCGTATTCGGACAGGACCCCTCCAAGAGCGGGCCCTTTCCCCCCATTAGTACACCGCCTGGCACACTGACCCTGCAACACAGGCAGTCAGCATGGCCGTAAAGCTTTCAAAAGTTAACCAACGGAAGCAGGCAGCGCACCGGGGAAACCAGGTAGCAGGCTGTAGACCTGAGCCTGGAGCACTGCGGACGAGACAGACGCCAAAGGGGTCAACTGAAAACAGCCTCCCCGGCGGAAGGGGCGTATGCTGGCGTTGTTGAGCACCATGACAAAGCCTCCATCAAAAAAAAACCACCCAGAAGGGTCGAGGCAGAGAAGGCTGACACGATTGGCAGACGTCATGAACGTGCAGGGGCACACTCAACCGGGTAACCCGGGAGTTGACTCTGCTCCAACACACCAGGGAATCGACCACCCTCTCGGTACACCGACGGCGGTTGTTCCTATAACCCCTCAAGAAAAAGGGTTATCCCAGGCCTACGGTTCCAACGAAACATTACTTCGGACCGGGCCTGGCGGCTCGGGAAGCACACAGGGTTACCAGAGGAGATCCAGAAGACCACCCCAACAGCCCCCTCTTCGCCATGCGTGAGAGAGGAGCGAAAGAAAGGAGAACCAGCCCCTTATAATAGTGCCAGGTACAACGTGTACCCAACAAAGGGTCTCCATAATGCCTAACCCCGTGACACCCGGGCCGACCCGGCATTTGTCCCCCCGAAAAAAGCACAAGTCCCTCAGGGTACCAGAACAGCAGATCTGCATCCCCGGCGGACAACGGGTTAACTGACCTGGACCAGCGCAACCAGAACCAGTCCCGTGCCCTAACCACGCCGACATGCCCACTCCAGGAGAGGGGGCAGGTATGCGTGTTGATCTAAAACATGAAAAGAGGGCGCCACCCAGACGGTCCTATTATACCGCGCTCAGTGGCCCACCCCAAGGGCGTGAGACCCCTCTACCTATGTTCTGATCTTTTCCGTTAACATCCCCCAGATATGAACGAGAATCCGTCGAGACCCAGTAACAGGCTCTCGGAAGAGGAAAAAATCCCCCATCCCAGTTGCCCTATAAAAACGCTGTTTTAATAACAAGCAACCAAGGCGTACTAGCCTCCCGCATGATTCTTAACAGAAACACCCCGAGCCAGCACTATGTATGCGTCGGGACCCAAAACATATCAATGGATAGTCTAACCAGATCCCACATTGATCCTTCAAGGCGCCTGGGAGAACGACAAGAAGGTTGTCGTGCTTCATATTCTCCACTCTTTTTTATTAAAAAAGAAACAAACACCGACTGACATGAATCCCACGTGACGCAGCCGAGGGTAAAAATTGTTTACATTTTTACATCCCGCCACCCTCACCACAGAGGAGAGATGGAACTCCCCAGAGAGACTTCCCACGTGAGCCATAGATTGAAAAGTCACGGTAACATTGAGTCATGTGACCAACTGACTCAAGTTACACGTATATCGAGCGTAGTAGAACAGTAAGTTCCTACGCTCTGCCCTGACAACTTGACAACAACAGATCCTACATACGGGTCTAAACTCACGGAAGCCGTCGTCCAATAGAAACGTGCCTAGTGACGTTTGCTATGACGGGGGGCAACCCAAGACTCAACCGCCTGTGATAGGACCCCCCCCCCCCTCCTTGCCAAGCCGCCTAACAGCTTGGCCCTGACCGAATGAAAAGAGATTCCAATAACCCCCTGACCAATCAGAAGAGGGAAGGAGGGGTTTATCCGGTACCCCCTCACAAGCCCAACCCTTGCATACGACAACAACAATAGCCATATGATACCTTCAGTAGCAATGCTAATGAATAGCGCAAGCTAATTCAATGCACGCTAACCACAGACACATCTGTGAACAGAGTTTACAGCAAGACCAAGTTGTGTGTGTGTGAACCCGACACCCGTATCTATGTTGTAAGACACAGAAAATCTGATAGAGAGAGAGAGCGGCTGAGCCGCGGTACGTTTTCATACGAGCATTACTGCAAACCAACACAATAGTTTTGCAGCTCAATATCACTGTTTAAGCAACAGAGCACACAACTAACCTCTACCTTTATGTGGAGATTCAGGTCGAGGCAGAAAAAACCCTTTTTCAACCGAGTGTAGGCTGCAGGCCTTGCTTAAGCTCTAACATGAAAGTAACGTCTAGCCCTCCTATCAAACCCATACTAGCGAAAGATTCACACGTTGCATCCCCATCATATGTTTGGTGAATAAACACACAGTTTGTTAACAAAAAATACAGTCCCCCTTTAGGAGGGACTCTTTATTTCCAACAAAAATCATAGAGGGGCCGGGAAGGGAACAGGGGGGGACCACAGAGGGAAAAAGTCAATGAAGTTAGCGACGCCTGCCACGAGCCGCTCGGGGCTTTCCACCCCGTGGAGCCCCAGAGGGACGGTAAACGATCGGCGGCTGGTCTCGACGATCCCTACCGTCACCTCCGGGCGTAGATGGGCCGGCTGCAGTGGCGGGGGCGCCCTCTCTCCTCCTGGCATTCTTCGCCGAAGGTCCAGCAGTGGCTGTAGCGGCACCTGCCTGTGTCCGCTTCCTGGTAGACGGGGAGTGATTCCATACGCGCTCCATCCAAAGAATAGTCTCCATACATTGAGTTCCGTTATCAGATACCGACGTGGTGATCCGATTTATTTAGAAATTGTAGGTTACATGGGAGAGGTGATCAAAGCGATCCTAAAGCGTCCTATAACCGTGGTTCTAATTGCTCAAAGTGTTTCCTAAGATAAAACTATTCTAAAGCGTTCCCGAAGCGTTCTATAAGCATCCGGAAATGTCCCGAAGCGGTCAGAAAATATTATGCGTTCCCCGTGCTACAGCCCACAGGTGCAGGTAATCCACCCACAGTACAACAGAGTCCACCAAACTGGCTACACAGATAATTATAACATTCCGTTAAATCATAACCTTCTATAAATCGTAACATTCCCATAAATCGTAACCTTCTATTGGTAATAATAATAATAATAATAATTATAATAATAATATTAATAATAATAATATTAATCCATAACAAAAAACACTCATTCGGCCTTTACACCGGCCCCTAATTGTGCCTACACAATTACAAAACAAATAACATGGTCGGGTGAGTGTTCATTACAGCTGGCAATCCTCCTTTTGGCTCCAGTAGTAGGCACTTCGTACTGAATCTTTGTCATCTGGAAA